>NW_015172008.1:155189-177891 GCF_001447785.1 Gekko japonicus
GTGCCTGAAGGAGAAAAGTTAAAGGAAGAGATTTTTAAATTCCAGGCAGCCTGAAAGAGAGTGCAGTCATGGCGAGGGAAGGGGGGGGGAACAGGACAGTTTTCAAACCCAGACAGCATCCATTCCTCCCTTCCTAACATTCCAGAAATCAAATCCAGAAGTGTGTGCATGTGCGTGCCTGAGCTTCCACTTGTTTCCAGGTGGCAGATGTAGTGATCTCATGTCTCTCAGTGGTCCAGGCACCACAATGGGCTCACTATTGCACTGTTTTGGGGTTGTGTTACAGTGCCATAGGGCTCTTAAAAGAACGTTTAAAAAAAAGATGGAGATCGCCCGCATGGGCAAAAAAGGGCGGGAAAACAAAGCAGTGCAGTCCGAAATGACAAACCGCTTCAGAGACGGCTCCATACCGGTAGGGGCATGGCTGTGTGAAATGGCAATCCCTGTACTGGTTTATTCCAAGATGGTACAATAATGGTTTTAAAAGGGTGAAATCCCCCACACTGTTGAAATAATACTAGGGAGAAAATGGTAGAAATGTGAAGGGAAATGCAACTACAAGACAGAATGCAGGTGGGTGACTATCAACCACAACATCTCCCTTGTTTATTGAACACATGAAACTGCTGCTTGAATGCAGGTTCTTTGCAAATATAAGGGATCACTATATTAAGCCTTTAATCAAACAACCATCCCCCTACACTCTGGAAACCTGGCTTGTTAGCTCAGTGATAAGGATTTTAAGTTTACTCTAGCAACTGCAAAATTTGCCCCAGTTCTTTTGGCCCTTGCATCAAAAAAATAAGAAGCAAGTATCTTCTACTGCCCAAGATCCGTGAACCGATGAGCTTCTAAGGGTATAAAAGGAAAGGAAACTGCCTTATACTCAGACTGTTGTTCTCTCAAGGTCACTAGTCTTCTCTGACTGGTGGATGCTCAGGCAGAGGTCTTCCACATTAACACCCAGCTGTGACTACTACTTGACTTAACTACTTAACTACTACTTGACTTAAAACAAACAAACACAGGGGTTGCTAGGGATTGAACCTGGGACATTCTCCATACAAAGCATATGCCCTACCAGTAAGAAACAGGTGGGGTGCTTTGGGTCCAGTCTGCAAAAATCATATTTCCCTCCGGCATCATTCATGAAGGGCCCTGCTTTTTCTCCTTTCCAGAAACAGTATTCATTAGACCCTAGGATAGGGATGCCAGACCCGCAGGGGACCCGCGGTTTTGGGTGTTGCTCTCCACTCCCCATTACCCCCCCCAAAAAAACAGGTAAAAAGCTGGAAATAAATGTAATGTGCCTACGTGACCCAGAAGTGATATAGGCATGTTGGTGCCATCAGGGGTGTGCGCGCATATGAGATGCTCTGGTTTTGGGGCAAAACTCTAAATTAGAAGCTAATTCTACCATAGAGTTTTGCCCCAAAACCAGAGCGATATCCCTGACATGCCTACATCACTTCTGGGTCACATAGGCACATCACGTTTATTTTCAGCGTTCCTCCCCACTCCTGGTAAATTTACCCCCCATCCCCTGCCAGCAGGTCCAAGGGACCAGGCAACCCTACCCTAGCATGAAATTGATGGGGGGGGGGGGGGGGGGCCTCAGCAGTAAAGCATCTGCTCTGCATGCAGAAGGTCCCAGATTCAATCCCAGATAATCCAGAATAGGGGTTGTATTCTCCATGCCATCTCTGGCTCTAATATATTGGGGGTTTGGGAGGGGAGGTTTTTTCCCCCTCTTTCAATATTCAACCATTGCCAGAACAGTTTGCAGGAGTCAATTCAAATCTTTCAAACATAATGTAGGAGCAGCACTTTATGAGTACAGATTGTGTTCTCTAGGGAATTGCCTTCTGGTCTGAAATTCCTCTAATTCTACAAAGCACCTTAAAATGTCAGAGTTGCCTGTTCAGAAAAGATGAATATCCTAGACAGGACCTCAAACATCCCACCAGTTTTGCAGCTCTTCTGTTCTGATATCAATCTTACTCATCTATGTCTGGGCAAACAAAAGAGAAGTAGTGAGTGAACTCTGGGAAGTGCAGAAAAAGGAGGGGGGAAATCCCCTTCTTGGGGAGGTAGGAGTAGACCACAATTTTTTCCTTTCATGTAGCTATCGTTCAAGTAGTTCGCCCGTCCTTCAGGTTTGGGCGTGATTGTGAGATCATTTACAAAATGGGATGTGCACTGCCTGTTCTTTTGTAGGCCTTTTCTTCTTGAAATGTCATGGCACTGAATTATTATGTGTAATAGAAAGAAAATGTGATCATGCCACATTGGCCTATGAAAAGGATGAATTTGCTTTTGGGGGGGGGAGGTTTAAATTTCTGTCTCGCCATTATGTTTTCCAAGAGCAGGGTAACCTGAAGTCTGATAAATCTCTTTTATTGTGTTGCCTGGAAATGTACATCAGCTCTCATTCAGAGTCAAATCCATTATAACATGCTTTTTTCTGATTGTATGCTTTTCTTTCCCTTGTAATGAATCAAGTTTTAAATAACCCAGAGTACAGGATTGGCTATTTTTTTTTGCAAATATAGACATTAAAATGAATAAGTATGCTTTATAGAGATTGTTTTAATCTGATGTCCCAATTGCAGCTGTCTTTGAGCAAGGAAAGATGTCTATTCTCCAACCAAGACACATTTTCCAAAGCATTCCTCTGGGACATAAGAAAAAGGCTCCAACAGATGAGGGGACCAACAACACACTCTTGGAAAGATTCAATAAATCAATTTTGTTTCCTCTATCTAGTATATATTTATCTAATCTTCTCGCCAAACAGCTCATGGTGGCATACATCAGTCTACCTTCTATCCTCACAACAGCCCTGTGAGGTTAAGGTTTCCAGGTCCTGGCAACCAGCAGGGGGCCAGAGAGACTTATCAGGAGAGAGAGGCCCAGGTGACAAGGAGACATCACTTTTGGTGTGCACAGGAGGTGATGTCATCAAGCTCTGAAGTCTTGGTGATGCTCTGGTATTTGGGCAAAATCTCTATGGTTAAATATGGCTTCTACCACAGAATTTTGCCCAAATACCAGAGCACCACCTGAACATCACCTGTGTGATGATGTCCCTTCCTGTGCATACCAGAAGTGATGTCACTGCATGACAGGTGGTGTTGCCTGGGCCTCTCTCTCCTGGAAAGTCCCCCTGCCAGACAGCTGATTGGTCGTGGCTGGGGGGGGTGTCCTGCAGTGGGGGACCCCCACCTCCACTGGAGCAGCTGGCAACCCTACATGAAGTGGATTGTGCTATTTTGTGACTGTCACAAGGTCACCCAGTGAGCTTCCTGGCAGAGTGGGAATTTGAACCTAGGTGTCTCTGACCTTAGTCTGACACTCTCACCACTACAGCAGGTAGGCTGTCATGGTACTGCCTTGAGGCAAGACATGTAAAAGAGAAGCCAAAATTATGATTCACAGAACAAATTAAAACTAAATGCTCAGCGGTGATGTGATCCCACTGTGTTAAATCTAAGTGTTTGTTTAAGGGGTTTCTTAAACCGGCCCAATGTATTTATGTTCTCCTGGAAGCTTTTAAGATAGATTGCTAGACCCAGCTAAAGACAAAACGAAATGTTTGCCCATTTCACAAATATAGGCTGAGATCCAAAATAATATACTGGCTAGCTACATGTGACTCAGGAGAATTTAGAGATGCCTCTTGAACCTCAGTTTTACATACAAATATCAAATCAGGATGTACAGTCAAATATTTACTAATCAAAATGTAACTTGAATCATAACTATTCAGACATACATTAAATGTTCTCAATCAACATTTGAGGCATTTGGGAGCAGTTTGAAACTTCCCAGCCTTACTGTTGTTCTAGTGCTTTACTGTCTGATTTCAGTTTTGGATCGAGTGCCTCTCTTGAAAGCCCTGACGTACATTCTACCCTCCTCCATCCATTTTCCCCAAAGCTTGCATTCTATCTTGGTTCAGCAATTTTTACTTTTACAGAGGATGTTTAAAATTCCACACTATGAGATGGAATCCTTTGGCCCCTGCACTATGAATGCTGTTAAGACATGTGCATGCATGTTCTGTACTTAGAAACATTACCCATATTTTCATTTCCATCCATTCTACCTTTCCCCCTGTTATGCAGAGAATATTTGCCACCTTTTCTCTCATTCCCCGATGTTATAATTTCCCTTTTCTTTTCCCATCAATTTTGGACTTGCCTCCTCATTTGCTTTTCCTGCTTCTCAAAGTTTTTTCCAGAGCTTTCATTGTTGTTTTTGTCCTCACGCAGAACCTCACTTGGGTCTACACAATACAAGGTGCTGGCATGTTGAGCACTGCAGCAAAGGAGACATAATACAGGCTGCCCATCATACAGGTCAGGCCAGCATCATCGACAAAGCCTTTTCTCTCTGCAGCTCTAACAACCCAGCTGTAGACTGTCCTGTGCAACTCCAGTGATTCCTCCAGTGATTTCGTGCCAGCTGTGATTTAGGGAAGGTTGCTCAGAGACTGACCTTGATCTCAGCAGCAACATCACCCATGGTATGGCTTGAAGAAGACTACACCATAAACTCTAGAATAAAATGCTTTAAATAAATAAATAAATAAAATATCAGAGGAAAATGTTCTGCTGAGCTAGTGCCTGGCATGTTTCACATCAAAAGTGGGATTTCAGCTGGTTTTTATTTCAGCAAGAAACTAGTATGAAAAAGAAGTCTCATCAGTGCAGCTTGCAGTCTCTCCTTCGGGATTATTTCATCCTGATTTCCCTCTACAACACCACATTTGGCTAGCAAGAAAATGATTGGCCCCAATCCAGTGTAGAATTAGACATGCTGTTCTTCGAAACAACAACAACACAGAAATAGGATTATAGAAATTGGCATTGACCACATGTTCATATTTTGCTACATTTGGGGCCCATGTCTGGCATGGTGGTTGCTAAAGTGGTTTGTTTGGGTGAACTGCTTTCCACAACTACTGAGGGGAGCAGGAAATTACCTGCCAATGATGGTAGGCAGAGGTGCAGCCTTGGTTAGTGGAGTTGATACAGGCTGCCCATCATACAGGTCAGGCTACTGTCTTTCGAAGGGGGGTGTCCAGCCCGTGATGACGTGCTTCTGTGGTTCTGGCTGAAGTGCTCCTTCACTGCTGCCCCTGACACTTCTAGATGAGGGCAAGGATTTCTATTCTATAATGATTGCTTTTCCATCATGATCAGTCACTTAGCTGCCATTTCTCAATCCTTGCAGAACCCAAAAGCCGATGAAACATCTGCTACCGCCAATGGCCTGCCTTGTTGTTTGGGGAATTAGCTAGGCAACAGGCAAAGCCAGAGGGGTACAAGGGACCTATACACCTGCTTATACCAAGGTACAGTAGGAAGATTTCATATCTGAAGAGTAAATTAAATAGTTTTTATTAAAGTATTCCCTGATTACAAGCACACTAACATTCAAAAAGAGCACGCAATACAGAACTAAGAAAGCAGAGGTGATTGATAGAAAACCGAAGGGTGATACAACCTGTCCAGACATACAGGGGTCCATTGAGATGAAATTATGGCCCAAATCAAAGTCTGGGGGTGAACTGCCAGTTGGCATCAGGGGCAGACACACAAAATCTGAGGCCATGTGCTCTGACAGATATAGACATTGGAAAACAATGCAGACCAATGGGAGGCCTTGGGGGCTGGTCTCAGGTGAGAACAATAGATTTTCTAGATCAGTAAGGAGTCCATGGAAGTGTGATACCAGGTGGAGCATAATTCAGGTGTGACCAATGGGATCCCAGAGGGGCAGAGTCTAGCTGCACAATAGCTTTGATGGGACAACCAGTGGCATCTAAATCGATATTATGACCCTTGCTGGTCCAGTCTAGGTGAGTTGAATAGGTTCCCATATTTAAACAAAAGGTGTAAATGGGTCCCTGATTAGCATCAGGAAGGATCACTAAACATTTGAATGTATGATTAGTTTATCTCGGTGTCCTGAGGGATGGAGCAGGAAAGACAGGTGTTGAGACAAAGGATTCTTCACATAGGTATAGGAATGACAAAAAGGACTACGTGCAGAGTTGGAGACAGAAGGGCTATGTGCCAGGTGGCAACTGAATAGCTTTAGAAATGCAAATATTTGATGGAACTCGCCATTGTTTCTTATGCATATCTTTCTGGGTGGGGGAAGACTGGAGGTTTGCTCTGAGGCCTGCCTTATGAAACCTGAAAATGGCGACCCTTTCCCCAGAGCTTTGGCTTGCTTTGTGGTGCAGACTGAGAATACTTTATTTGGGCTGACTTTTGTGGGTATCTGGTTTAGGTCAGGAGATGAGTGCCCCTGCTATTGGGGCTACCCTATAGTAAGGCAGCGTCACTGGGCTACACATCCTTGGAGGAGGCTGAGTCACTGGGACCCTGCATCCCAACAACTACCCCTAGAGGAATATCTTAACCCCTCTGCAGCCAGAAAGAATCAATATATGTGATAGGGGCTTCAAGACATCAAACAGAGTATCAATTGACTCTGCTAAATCCTGCTATCCTGAAAGCCAGCATGGTCTAGTGGTTAAGAGTGGCAGACTTTAATCTGGAGAACTGGGCTTGAGTCCGCACTCCTCCACATGGAGCCTGTCTCAGAACTTTCTCAACCCCACCTACCTCACAAGGTGACTGTTGATGGGGAGGGGAATTGAAGGACATTGTAAGATGCTTTGAGTCTCCTTAGGATAGATAAAAGCAGGGTATAAAAAGCAACTCATCTTCTTTCTTCCCTTTGTCCAGGAGTCTGCCCATTATCCCATGGTTCCCAATACAGAGCAAAGACGCTAATGATCATAAGTGAAGGACGACAACTCGGTTCAAAGCAAGAGGCTTTCCTGTTCCTAGCACAACTTCTGCAAAAGGGCCTCACACTTAAGTAAGAACATAAGAGAAGCCAATGTTGGATCAGGCTAATGGCCCATCCAGTCCAACACTCTGTCACACAGTGGCCAAAAATACCAGGTGCCCTCAGGAGGTCTACCAGTGGGGCCAGGACACTAGAAGCCCTCCACTGTTGCCTCCCCCCCCCAGCACCAAGAATACAGAGCATCACTTGCCCCAGAGTCCCTATCTATACCTTGTGGTTAATAGCCACCGATGGACCTCTGCTCCATATGCTTATCTAATTCCCTCTTGAAGCTGTCCATGCTTGTAGCCGCCGCCACCTCCTGTGGCAGCGAATTCCATGTGTTAATCACTCTTTGGGTGAAGAAGTAATGACTGACTTGGTTCTTTCCCTTATTGCATCTAGAATGGGTAGAGATGCAGGGCCAGCTACCATGTCCTTCAATAGCTGCATGGATATTGCTGGTGTGACCCCCCTTTTCTCACCAATTCCTTGTATTCTGCCTCAAGCTTTGCTTACCTGGCTGGACAGCTCTCCTGCTGTTTCAGTCACCTTGACTTGGATGCTTCTCTTCATCCTGCTGGACAGCTCCCTTGACTCTCTGCTATATGTGGAATTTGCCTTAAGGGCCAAACTATATATTAACATTTTGCAATGAATCAGGCCCTGGTCCCCCTTTAAAATGTGGTTCCCCACAGCTGCTGTGTCGCTGTGGAGAAAGTGAGTTGGATCTGGTTTCCCTGGACCCAACTCACTTTACTCACAGCCACACAGCAGCTGTGGCAAGTGGCATTGTAAATGTCTTCAGGGGCCCAGTTCAGCTCAGGACTTCAGCACAGGAAAAGAGAGGCTCCTGCCTTCCCCACCCCTTTCCATTTTCCAGAACTGAAACAGCCCCAGTGGGAGTTGTTGGCCCCATTTTGGAGCTGTTTGTGCCCTTTTGGCTCCTTAAAATGCTATTGCCCACAGCTCCAGGGAACCCGGACCTGGCTTGTTATAAAACATATTGAGTAGCTTAAGCCCTTAGATTGCCAGTCTTGGGAGGAATGGGACATTGGGGTAGCTGTCTGCTACTACTGGCCAGGGGGTACCTGGGGCAGTTGCCACTGGTGTCATACCAAGAGATGTGGTAAGAACCATTAGTTTGGAGCTGGCACAGATGCTACATCTCCAAAAAGTTTATTTCTTTTGCATGTGTTTCGGTTCATCTCTGAAACAGGGAGTGGCAAAGCTTTCTGTGAGGGGCAGAAGATCTCTGTGATTAGAAGAAATGGCCTTTATGGATCATGAAAATAATTTCTGCTATCTTCTGGGAGTTTCTGCTTCAGATATTACAATGTTTCTGTGAATAGACCATTTGTGGGATCAGTTATTTATGGGCACTAGATGGCTGCAGCAATAATGTTGGCACCAGCTCTTTAATATCTTTTCAAAATCTTTATAACTTAGGGAGGATCTGTCAGCAGCAATTTCTGTGCTAGCACAGCCTCTGTAGACCTCAGAGTAGCAAGTGTTGGTAACAAACAATGGGCTTTTGGCCTTCAGGCCTGACTTGGGAATGTCTCAGAGACATCTAACTGGCGCTGGCCCTTTTGGAAACAGAATGGTGCGTTAGATGGACCTTTGCTCCTCTCCAGCATAGAAAGTTTTTACCAATCTGGTTCAATCATGGAGTATGGGTGAAATATTATTTTCTCTGGGAAAAACAATCTCAGAGATTCAAAGCATATTCTTCTCATTACAATACACAGTCTCTTCATTCCCCAAAGAGTAAGATTACCTTTCCTTAAAAAAAAACAACACGGCTCACAATTCAGTTCTGCGTTATTTTAACTTACATAAAGCATGCTATCAATCACCCATTAGACTGTATCCTTTTCCATTGCTTAAGGTGAGGGAAGGAAGCATATCCTGATTCCTTTTAGATGGCTGGGGGTAAAAAGAAAAAAGATGAAACAAAATATTAAACCCTGTCACTTCTCTGCTGAGGCTGAGAGATTATTGTGAAGTTTGGCAGGGAATATATTAGGATTTTAAAAGGAATAATGCCTGCTGAGTCTGTAGATGTTTATCAGCTGCATTTTTGGCTTTCCCCACACTGATTAAAAGGAATAAGGCCTCCTGAGTCTAGCTGCATTTTTGGCTTTCCCCACACTGATTAAATGTGGCATTTGTTATACTGCTAATAAGAGAGATGAAGCTAAGGAAACTGTGATGTCTCTCCCCCTGTTTATAAGTCACTGCTGTGTGTTTGAATTCTCACTTGGTTTCCCCCCAGCTCTAGGCCCTGGTCTGGCCTTTGAACAGAGGTGTAACGATCCCCAAGTGATGCGAGTAAAGGAGACTGAGGTAAGGCTTGACTGCGAGGAGAACTGGTCCCAGGTACCTATGGCTACAGAAGCCATACAATCAAGTATTAATTGTCTCCACTGCCTCCTTTTGGAGATGCTCGCTGAGAGGGGACCAATGTTTACTTCCCTGGATGGTGATTGCTCCCTGGGTGTGCAGTCATCAGCTGGTGTTCCATCTTCCCTGCCAAATGTTCTATTCCCTTTCAATAATGAGCGAAAGCAGCTTCAATGAAGCAACTCCTTGCTCTCAGCTCAATACTGTTACGCATCTATTTTTATCCATTCTGCAGCTATCGTCTCCTTGATTCTCCCTGCTCTACTTTCTTGGCATCAGTGTGGTTTACTCCTTAAAAAAAAATCAAATCCCTGATATGGAACATGGCTTGTTATAAATAGTTTATTGCATTTAGTTTTCTAATGTTCTAATAAACTTTTTCTTCCTAGACAAAGCTGGTTTCAGTAGCATGTAGGCATGCCATAAACCGGGCAGCTGACTGGCTTGGCAGGCGAGCAGCCACGTGTGATTGCCATGGCCACCCATGGGCTGAGCCTCAGACCTGCCTCACGCACCACAGTTGGCTTTGAGCCACTGTCAATTTGCAGATGTGACGAAAGTGCTCACTGGTGAGACTTGGTGCTCCTTTCACAAACTCTTATTTAAACTCAATTGCTGCCTGTGCAAAGCAATGATGTATGCTTAAAAGCACACTAGAGGTCTGTGGCCTGGCGGGTTGTATTGGCAGCCATGTTTAAGTGAGACACCAGGAAAATGCAGTGCCATGGGTGAACGCCATGCCAGCATCACGTTTATCGACCTCGTCTTGCTATTACAGGAAATGTCTCCTTAAAGTGCCTGCACTTACACTTGACATCCTGTATTTCCGCCTTGCTTTGTGACCTCTTGGTGGACCCCCTGGCAACTTTTTAGCAAGTGGAGTTGGCTATATATATGTCATTTGTAGAAGTTTGTAGACAAGGGTCTCTGCTTGATCACAGGGGAGGGATTGGGCTGCTGGGTTTTGGTCTTGGAATGCTACCCACCACCACCACCACCACCACCACCACACACACACACACACAACTATTACTCCCTGAATGTGGCTGCTGCTGATACTGCCGGGCAACACTCCCTCTAAACTGTGGAGTCTCATGAGCAAAAATTCTACTTTGTGAGCTACTGGCATGAAAGTTGTGAGCAAGCGATTTGGCTACTGCTTAAATTGGTTTGCTCTGGAGCCCTCCTTCCTGAGCTAAGACAAAAAACTGTAAGCCGGAGGCTAAAAAACTGTGAACTAGCTCACACTAACTCAGCTTAGAGGGAACACTGCTGCTGGGCTGTATGGCTCCTCTCTGGCTGCCTCATCCCCCTTAGAATGAGGGATGATGTCATGAGGGTCTGTGTGTCTCACCTGCTGAGTGGGGCCACACGTGTAAAATAATGTGCAAAAAAAATCTCAATACAGTTGTATATACAGTCACAGAAGATCTACCTTTCACAGTGCTTCATTGTCACGTGCACGCCCATTAACACTGAGTGGATATTAAGTGTGAACAAATAAAAGGAACAACACATGGCATGCTCCCCTCCCCCTTTTAGTTCACTTACACTGTCCATGCAGACCACTCTAACAAATTCAGAAATGAAAAACCAGAATGAGGGAGGATTCCTAGTACATTGGTTCTGCTTTGTAGACAAGAAAAGACAGTTCAGACGTCCAAAATGTGGGGAGAATTTTGGAAGAGGAGAATGCTGGAAGTATCTCTACCAGGAATGTCCAGTATTGCTGTAGAAATTGAGAGCCAGTTTGGTGTAGTGGTTCGGAGCGGGGGACTCTAATTTGGATACCCTGGTTTGATTCTCCACTCCTCCACATAAAGCTAGCTGGGTGACCTTGGGTCAGTCACAGCTCTCAGAGCTCTCCCAGCCCCACTTACTTCACAGGGTGTCTGCTGTCAGGAAAAGAAGGGAAGGTGATTGTAAGCTGCTCCGAGACTCCTTCGGATAGTGAATGGCAGGGTATAAATCCAATTTCTTCTTCTTCGCCTGGCAGTGTGTGGTTGGGGAGTTCTGTGGTAGTGGGCCCTAGCAGCTACCCACCTCAGGGTATGCTGACGCCAACCCTGCCCCCAGAACTTGGCTGGCTGAAAGTGCTTGTGGCAGTCCTCCTCCTGTAGCACTAAATACTACAGTTGGATATGGTGAATTCACATGAGGAAGCAGCTTGCTGTGCGATTCCCTTTGTTTCTTGTATCATTCTCCACATTACTTGCTATGAGCTTGGGAACATAGTGTCTGTGATTCACTGTCTGGGAATGGCTATCCTATGGGTGCAAGAGGCTGCACAAACCCTCTGCAGTTTGTTCTTACAACTGTGTACATAGACATGTCATTGGCAAATAACAGTCAATGGAAGATTTGGCAGAGATGTTCATGTGTTATTAGATTCTCCCAGTGATCTTGATTCAACTCGAGTCATTAATAGGTTTGTACTATCGAAATTACTATACTTAGGTCAATGGAAAATTCTGATCTAAAGACCTCTTCTTTTGCTCTCCAAACCCCTGATATCTTATACATCAGATAGTCCTCTGTATTGAAAGGGACAAGCATCAATCTGCTTTACATTCTTTCCCCCCATAGTTTTCATAATTTTTGACTGTTCTTTCAGTAAACAAACCATCTGAACTGTAGACTGTGTCTATATTGATTTACCTCTGCTGATCCAGCAGCAAAATTTTATATTGTGACAGGGTGGGATAGCCATTGTGCTTCAGAAAGGAAGAAAATAGACACAAAGGGCTGTTCAGTCAGAAAGGGAGAGAAAAAATGGAGGGAAAATTTTGCCTCTGAATTTTTTACCCTGGATTTCACTTGACCTTTCCCCTCTATGTTGAATAAAATATTTTTTTATTTTTGAACTTTTAAAAAGCCTTGAGTGCCATTTCAGTAGTGTAAGTTAAGGGGGATCTCAACCCTTCCCTCAGTTCCCTGGGCTGAAGGGGGGGGCAGGGGAGAGATGTTGCAGTTGATCAGCTGAGCTTTAACCAGAACCCATACCCTTTTACCAACAGACATTTCAAAGAAGCAGAAGAAAGAGTGCCATACCAAGCAAGGAAGCAGCAGAGAAAGTGCCATACTAAGAGATGGCACATAGACATGCAGGCACGAGGCTGCTGATTGGCCAGCAGATTTCAGCATGTGTAAGTCAAAAATATTTATTGTCATAGCCATAGGCCATAACAACCGAACAAATAACCCCCTACACACAATTCACATCTAGACAGAGAATTAAAACATTCCAGCATAGCAAAATAAACAGAATTTAAAATATATATAGTAAAACTGGTACAATAAAAGAACTGAATGCTAAAATGTGAAATAATTATAATGTGGCTAAAATTCTTGTAGGAGCAGCCGAAATTAATTTCTTCCTTATATTTGATGACAGGAAAATAAAAGTAGCCACCTTAAGAATCTGGGATAGCATTAGCCAACAAAAATTTAATACATTCTTCCCCTGAACTTGGAAAATTTGTAAGGAACTGATCTAGTAACAGTTGGATTGTGTGTGTCAACCAGGTAAGTTTGTCTGCTGAATAGGTTCGCTGAGGAATTCATGGCATCCCTACCCACTATCCTTCTAAAGCACCAGAGGCCAATGATACCAAACACCACTTGACATTTTGTAGTCCGGAAGGTCACCAAACTTTCTTATACACACAGAACAGATTTGTGGCTTTCTTACAGTCAGAAAACAAGTCTAAAAGAATATATATCCACTGAGGAACAGGTACCAAAATAAGATGCCATAAACACATTATACAAATGTCTGTGCTGTAAAACCATTTGAATGAAAACGTTAAGGTGCAAGAAGTATACAGTGTAACCATGCCTAACTTTAGAAAACTAGAAAAGACCACAAACGAGACATGGAATGCACTGAAAATTATGACTTCTGTATCACATGATGTTATCTTTTTTGCAGAGTCAATGAGCTTTTTTGTGGTTTGAACAAAAATGTATTTTTAGTCATATGTAGTTTCCTCTCCCTTTTAGAAACCTGTATGTTTTTGCAGTTTCTCATCATGAATGAAGCAATGCTTCCATAGCAAAATAACAAAGAAAAGCTTTAAAAATGCCCTCAAAATACCCTCCAGTTGGCAAGGAGATTGAAAAACAAACAAAATGACCTGGAAAGAAAAGTTACTAACTCATTATGTCAGCCATCCATTTTCTCCAGAGCCTCCCACAGATTTTAATAGATGATTGTCAGTTTCAGAAAGCTGAAATCCACAACCCAAACATCCAAATTGACTATTTCACCTATCTTTGCAAAATTCAGCTTAGTACAAGCTTCAGAGCATTTTTGTACAGACTGTAAGCACAATACTCAGACTCCAGTCCACTTGATGTTAAATTCCCTTTCAAATAAATTTATGCTCTAACAGGCATTTGGGTACTCTTATGAGAAAAAGGTACACCTATTTTAGTAAGTGGAGCAAAGCTGTACATGCATTGTACATATAAATGTCTGTACACCCATCTGCTTCTTCACTGAAATTAATGTGAAAATACTTGATGGACAAGAAAGAGCTCACTATGTGCACTGGAACACCCACAGTGGTTGGAACAGGGCAACTATCTTTGTATTTTGGGTGCATTCCCAACAATCTGCAATTTGATCTCCAACTGGGTGCAAAAATAGTTTGTTGCTATGTTCATATGTGCTGCTTATTCCTTTTACCTCCCTTCTCTTTGTCTGGGAACATTTCACAGCTTGATTGAGGTCCAATTCATTGTGATGTACAAACACAGGCACTGGCAAATTGGAATGCATTTGCTTGACACAAATGGGATTTGGAACTGGGGTTAAATTGAAGTTTTGAACCTTGGTTTATGTGTAGCCAGCTAACAGGAGGAGGAGGAGGAGGAGAAGGAGAAAGAGAAAGAAAGGTTTTATATTCTACTTTTCTCTACCTTAAGGAGTCTCAAAGTGGGCCTTCCCTTCCTCTCCCCATAACAGGTACCTTGTGAAGTAGGTGGGCTGAGAGAGTTCTGAGAGAACTGACTCGCCCAAGCTTACCCAGCAGGCTTCATGAGGAGGAGTGAGGAATCAAAGCCGGTTGTCCAGACTGGAGTCTGCAGCTCTTAACCACTATAGCACGCTGACTCTCTTTCCAGTTCAACAAGGCACCTGCATTTGGATATCATGGTGAACAGGAGCTTGATCAAGGAAAGAAGTTTTTAATCAAGCTCTGTGTGCTTGCAGAGAAGGAGGGCAACGGGCTTTTGTGAGGATAACAACAAACTGTGTTTTTGGTCAGTTGGAATTAATTGTACCTCATCTGGATAGATATCATGAATGTCTGTGATGCAATTTCATACTGATTTGCATTTCTAGTCCAGAATAAGTTGAGTTGACTGCTAAATCATAGGTTAAAGCAATTTTGCTACTGCTACTACAAGGCTTCCCCAAGACAGATTTGGTACATGTTCTTTTGTTGAACACATGAATTTGGTTCATACTGAACCGGACTACCAAGGTCCGTGTTGGCTACTCTGACTGGAAGCAGTTCTCTGGTGTCTCAGGCAGAGGTCTTTCATATTAGTTACTACTAAATAATTTTAACTGGAGAAGCTGGGAGTTGACCTTGAGTCCTTCTGCATGAAAAACAGACCCCCTGTCACTGAGCCACAACCTTTCCCTTACTCTTCAGAAGCATCAGGAGGTAAAAGGAGGACAAAAATCTGGTGCTATTAGGAGTGCAATTTCAGTATTCAGTTAGGGTCAGTGGCAGGCCCACATTTTTGGACCCCTGAAGCTTGAACTGTTATGGGCCCCCCTTCTCAACCAGTAACAATAGGGCAACATCCAACAAGGTCCAAAGGGCCTTGCTGCCCTTGCAAGGACCTTGAGGCCCAAATGGTGGAGAATGGGGTGGTGGGATGGAGTCCTTGAAAATGGGCCATACAGTGAGACCCTTCCCACCCTAAGAAAATTTTGAAATTTGACCAATGACAGGGACATTTTGAGGCCATATGAAATGGGTATTAGAGTATATTCTAAGGTCAATATTAAGTACTTCAACTCATTGGCTTATGATTCTGTCACTAAAATAGTCTTATTTGAATAACAAATACTTTAAAATACTCCATCAATTTTGTTGACAAATTCACTCATTTTAAAAAAAGGTTGCTTCAGGGCCCCTCCATGATTAGGGCCCCTGACACTTAAGCTTCAATAGTTTCATAGTAGATCCGCCCCTGGTTAGGGTCAAGGTTCCTTCATTATTCAAAAACCCGTTCTTGGATATTTGTAAAATTGAATCACTTCTCCACTGCTGAAACCTAAAACAACATTCTTTCTTCAGGGCAATCACTACTTCTTCATTAGGTACATTTGTACTCCTAAATATTTCTGGGCCTAAGATGGTGGATGAATTGATAGGAGATTGTGCAGTGAGAAGGGAAAAAACTTGATATAGTCATGTGTTTCTACACCATGAATTCTGATGCTCTGACTTTTGTAGGTTAAGAGATTACAGGTAATTTGGCCAGAAATCTTTAATGGTATCAGCAGGTCTCCCATTTACCAAATTAAAGTGTTGAGAGTTCTTTCTTTCTCCAAATAATTGCTACAATGACCACAGTATGTGGTTCTATGCACAGCCCAGTTAATTCCTGACCATGCTGTTGTAAAACTAACTATTTTAGCAGAATGTCTCCTTTCATTATTATGTATGCCAATGACTTTTTCAGCAATGCTTCACAATAACTGCTTGAGAGATGAGATATGACATTCAGAACAATGAATGGTGCTAAACAAATAAGAGATGGTTTCAATTATGGCTTATAGTCTTTTATTTGAAATGTTTACTGACTCAAGAGTTTTCTGTTTGGGAAAAATGTTTTACTGCAAACAATAAAATTGTCAAAATCTGTTGGAATTAATTAATATTTAATCACTGCTGACGTTTGGCTGGGTTGAATTAGAAAAGCTGAAGAATAAAATATATACAAAACAGAAGTATATGCGTTTTTCACATGAACACCCATGAAGCTGCCTTATACTGAATCAGACCATGGTCAATTAGGGTCAGTATTGTCAACTTAGGCAGGCAGCAACTCTCCAGGGTCTCATGCTGAGGTCTTTCACATCACCTACTGCTTATTCCTTTAACTGAAGATCCTGGGAATTGAACCTGGGACCTTCTGCATGCAAAGTAGTGGCTCTTTCACTGAGCCACAACCCCTTTATATATAACTGTTACAAAACAATGTTCATCTTAAACCTTTGCTTCCAGTCTTGTTTCATTTATATAATTTCTAATTATGCTTAATAAAATCCTTAAAGTCTTCTATTATGATTCCTGAAAAAGTACATATTCTTTACAGTTCCTGAAAAAGTACATATTCTTTACAGTTCAAGTTAAGTTTCTCCCAAGTTTATAATAGTTGTAATCCATTACTCATGTTTTTCCCTTTTCATGGCTTCTTTTCACCCATTCATAAAATAATGTCCAATTTTCTCTCACATTTTGTTTACTTTGGTCTTTCAATGAATCTGTCAATATATTCATTTCCGCTGTTTCAGAATTTTTTGTTAAGAGTTCCTCTTTCATTGGTATCTCTGATTTCTTCCAATATGTAGCATAAAGAATTCTTGCTGCTGTAACTATATGTATAATTAAGTGCTTAACTTTCTTATCTTTTACCTCAGGCATAATATTAAGCAAAAACATTTCTGGTTTAAATGGTAGCGGTATCAGACATATTTCTGGCAATATTTCATTAACCCTTCTCCAGTTTGGTGTAGTGGTTAAGTGTGCGGACTCTAATCTGGGAGAACCGGGTTTGATTCCCCACTTCTCCACTTGCACCTGCTGATGTGACCTTGGGTCAGTCACAAGCTCTGGCACAGCTGTCCTTGAAAAAGAGCAGTTTGTGTCAGAGTTCTCTCAGCCCCACCTACCTCACAAGGTGTCTGTTGTGGGGAGGGGAAGGGAAAGGAGTTTGTAAGCCGCTCTGAGACTCCAAGTGAAGGGCGGGGTATAAATCCAATCTCTTCTCTCTTCTTCTTCTTCTTCCTCAATGTAACATCACATCTTTACACTTCCACCAAATATGAAAGAAGCTTCCCACCCATATCTTACATTTCCAACATTTGTCAGACATTCCAGGATACATTTTGGCTAATTTCTCTGGCGTTTTATTTATGTATTTATGTATTTATTTATTTATTATATACCACCTATAGAACATTTTATATACATTCTCTTTAAAAGAGATCAATTTTGTTATTCTTACATTTGTTTTCCATATTTGCAACCCATAATCAAGATGAATATTATGGCAAAATAATGTGATTAGAGAAGATAAAAATATTAGAGGAACAATACGTGAAGAATACAAAGTACAAGCTTTTGCAGATCATCTAGCTTTTATTTTAGAAGATCCCAGCACTTCTATAGACAGCTTGATGAAGAATTTAATGGAATTTGGTGAGATGGCAGGAATGAAAGTGAATAGACAAAAGATAAAGATCGTTACAATATATTACATTACAATACAATACATTACAATACAATTCATTATAATACAACCTATAATAAATCTGGTTGAAAAAACAGGATTCCAATCAGAGCAAAGAGTGAAATATTTAGGCATTCTCCTGACAAACAAAAGCAGTTCGTTGATGGAAGAGAATTACATGAAATTATTTAAAGAAACCCAAAACAATTTAGATAAATGGAGTAACTTACAGTTGTCATTTATGGGAAGAATAGCTGCAATTAAAATGAATATCCTTCCTAGACTTATTTTTCTTTTCCAAACTATTCCAATTTTACAGAAGCAAACATACTTTCAGGAACTGAATAACAATGAAATTTATATGGCAAGGGAAGAAACCTAGAATAAAATTGAAGGCATTACAGGATTTTAAACAGAGTGCAGGCTTTGGCCTCCCAGACTGGGGAACATACTATAAAGCATGTGCATTGACATGGATTAAAGAATGGATAACAATTGAAAATACTATACTGTTAAAACTTGAGAGATATGATTTAAAGCTAGGATGGTCATGCCTATCTTTGGTACCTAAAAGCAGACAATCACAAATATTTTAAAAATAATTTGATAAGGAAAGCCCTGCTGTCAGTATGGGAAAGAATCAGACATAATACATATGTGAAGATCCCAAAATGGGTCTCTCTGGTGGAAGCATTTACTCAAACTGTATTATTGGATAGGGGAAAAGTAGCTACATACGAAGATCTATTAGGAAAGGAAGATAGGTTGAAGTCTAAAGAAGAATTAGAGGAACAAGATATACACTTGGATTGGTGGACAAGAATACAGTCTAGATATCCTAAAGACAAACCTCAGGGTGCAGAACAATTGGCATTTGATACACTCTTATATGGAACAAATGATAAATTAATTAAGAAATTTTATGTGTATTTGTTACAAATAAAGATGGAGGATGAGGTAATTAAAGAATGCAAGAGTAGGTTTTTATACCCCACTTTTCTATACCTTAAGGAGTGTCATAGTGGCTTACAATCATGTTCCCTTCCTTTCTCCACAACAGGCACCTTGTGAGGTAGGTGGGGCTGAGAGAGTTCTGAGAGAATTGTGATTGGCCTAGGTCACTCAACAGGCTTCATGTGAAGGAGGAGTGGGGAATCAAAACAGGTTCTCCCAAAGAGTCCACTCTTTTAACCATTACACCATACTAGCTGAATCGGCATATGTCCCTCCATGAAGAAATCAGTAGTCTTGATAAACACTTGAATTTATGCACCGGACTTCAATGAATAGAAATTGACTATATGTGTTGTATCTGGCACTAGGCTTTTTTGTCGAAGTTTGGCTGAGGAGAGGGAGGTAACAGGGTTCCATTGAACCCTATGGAGATACCCATAAGCATGTATCCCAAACTCTGAAATATGTGTATTGCCAAATATTTACTGTCTTAGCAATGAGGTGTGTGAAAATCAAACGGTACACATTTACATTATTTATCTGTCAGTCTGTCTCTGTCTACCAATGCATTTTTGAGTTGTACGGAAATAGTCTGAACTTTTAAAAAGTTCCTCGTCAACCCATGTCCAATGAAATGGTGTGGTAATCAGAACTGTGTGTCACACCACTCCGCTTAACCTTCCCCAGCTGGAAGTAGACATGAGCAGGGAGGAGGGGATGATGAATGCATCTGAAGTGAGACCTCTTGGCTTCAACTTACAATAGATACTGTAGTTGAGAGAAAGAAAAAATTGCAGAGGGGAAAAGCCAGGAAAGGACTGGGTGGCAGAGTGCCTCTCTTTTTTCCTAGATCAGCCTCAGAGGCAGCAGGTTGCTGAGCTAGCAAGCACATCATGGGAACTCTGTACCCATTGGGCAGTCAGTGTTGCCAGGTGCTACCCCAGAACTGAAGCGTGGATGGTGATGGTCTAATGCTGTTAGCTCCCATTCAAGAGCTGCAAGTGCCACAGTCCTGCTCTCTGTATGTTTTTGGTAGTGTAAAGGAAACCTGCTTATGGAGGCCTCTTAACAAGACTAGTATCTATCATGATCTGGTCGGTGGTAAGGATGGACCCTCTCTGACAGTGGTTTCTGGGGAGTTCAGCAATAGTCACAGGACCAAGGTCTTATCTTGTGAGGCTAAATCTGCTCAGACACGGCAGGCCCTGCAGTCATCACAGCCATTAGATTCCATGGACTTGACTCCCATATTAAGAACATAACAGAAGCCGTGCTGGATCATGCCAATGGCCCATCCAGTCCACCACTCTGTGTCACACAGTGGCCAAAACCCAGGTGCCATCAGGAGGTACACCTGTGGGGCCAGAACTCCAGAAGCCCTCCTACTGTTGCCCCCCCAAGCACCAAGAATACAGAGCATCACTGCCCCAGACATAGTGTGCCATCTATACCCTGTGGCTCATTGCCACTGATGAGCCTCTGCTCCATATGTTTATCTAGTCTCCTCTTGAAGATGTCTGTGTTTATAGCTGCCACCAATTCCTATGGCTGTGAATTCATGTGTTAATTACTCTTTGGGTGAAGAAGTACTTCTTTGTATCTGTTCTAACCCAACTGCTCATTAATTTAATTGAGTGCCCATGAATTCTTGTATTGTGAGAAAGGGAGGAAAGTACTTCTTTCTGTACCTTCTCTATCCCATGCATAATTCTGTAAACCTCTATCATGTTACCCATCAATCGTTGTTTCTCAAAGATAAAGAGTCCTAACTTCTTTAACCTTTTTTCATAGGGAAGGTGTCCCATCCCCTTAATCATTTCAGGCTGCAGTCACATGTGCCAGTTGGAGCCGAGGGGAAGCGAGGCTATCTCCTCCAGAGGAATTTGACATACGGTTGAGAGATCACACATCCCTTTGTAGCTGTGGGCACAGCCCATCCCTGTGTGATCGGATGCCACTGCAGCTGAGTTGGGGTTATTTTGGCCATTTGTTTCCCATACGGATAAATGAGGAATTGCACCTCTGCACTGAGGGCCCCCTATGGAGTATGCGATGATGCGCGTACTACAAAGGGGGGGGCAAGCCGGGATGGCCTGATCAGACCATCCTGATGGCATGCTTGTGTGATCAGACAGGGGTCTGTCGAACCTGTTTACTACTGGGCTTTCCCTGGTGTCTTACGAACCTGTTTACTACTGGACTTTCCCTTGTCTTTTAACTCCACTTCCATAGCTGAGC
Organism: Gekko japonicus; assembly: GCF_001447785.1. Lineage (NCBI taxonomy): Eukaryota > Metazoa > Chordata > Lepidosauria > Squamata > Gekkonidae > Gekko > Gekko japonicus. The sequence continues at coordinate 176,136 of NW_015172008.1, forward strand.
AGCACAGGTTGCCAATGACTGCAGGATGCTTCCCAGATGCTGCTATCTCATCGTGCCCTTTAGATCCATCAGGCATTTGCACCTATGTTGGATATAAAGGTGTGTGTGATCACAGTCTTGGTTGCTTTTCTGTGCACCTTTTCTAATGCCATAATATCTTTTATGAGGTGTAGTGACCAGAACTGTACACATGAGGCCGCACCATAGATTTATACAGGGGTGTTATGATGTACACATGAGGCTGCACCATAGATTTATACAGGGGTGTTATGATACTGGCTGATTTGTTTTTAGTCCCCTTCCTAATAATCCCCCAGCATAGCATTTGCCTTTTTTTATTGCAGTCACACACTGAGTCAACATCTTCAGTGAGTTATCTACCATGACTCCAAAATCTCTCTTCTGGTCAGTTACCACCAGTTTGGACCCCATTAACTTTTATTTATAGTTAGGATTTTTGGCTCCAATGTGCATTATTTGCACTTGTCCATGCTGAACCTCACTCGCCATGTTGATGCCCACTCACCCAGCCTCAACAGATCCCGCTTGAGCACTTCACAGTCCTCCTTGGTTCTCACCACCCTGATCAACGTAATGGCATCTGTAAACTTAGCCACTTCACTGCTTACTCCCAACTCCAAATCATTAATGAACAAGTTAAAAAGCACCAGACTTAGTACCGAGCCCTATGGTACTCTACTGCTTATGACCTTCTGCTGTGAAAACTGCCCATATATACTCACTCTCTGTTTCCTGTTAAATAACCAGTTTTTAATCCACAAGAGGACTTGTCCTTTTATCCCATGAGTGCTGAGTTTACTCAGGAACCTTTGATGAGTAATTTTATCAAAAGCATTCTGGAAGTCTAGGTAAACAAAATCTACTGGGTCCATTGTCCACTGTCCACATGTTTATTCACTTCCCCAAGGAAGGTTAGTGAGACGAGATGTTCTCTTACAGAATCCATGCTGATTCTTCCTCAATAGCAGTTGGTCATCAATGTGCCTACCAATTCTATCTTTAATAACAGATTCCACCAACTTACCCAGTATTGATGTTAGACTGACTAGGCTGTAATTTCCAGGATCTCATCTGGAACCTTTTTTAAAGATGGGGTTACATTAGCTTCCTTCCAGTCCTCATGAATGGAGGCAGATTTTAGATTGCATATTTTTTAGGAGTTCCACAAATTCACAGAGTTCTTTCAGAACTCTTGGATGTATGCCATCTAGGCCTGGTGATTTGTCAGTTTTTGATTTGTCCATCAGTCATTGGACCTCCTCTCTAGTTACCTCAATCTGAATCAGGTCTTTTAACACCCCTCCTGAAATTGGTGGTTCTGGAGTGGGCAAGCACCTCTCATCTTCCACAGTGAAGACATAGGCAAAAAGTGCATTCAGTTTCTCTGCCATTTCTGTATCATCCTTTAGTAATCCTTTCACCCCTTGGTCATCCAAGGGCCCCACTGCCTCCCTGGCTGGTTTTCTACTTCTAATGTATTTGAAGAAATTGTTGTTACTGGTCTTTGTTTTTTGCAATATGTTACCTTACCTTTGGTTTCAGTTTCTTCTTCACAAGCCCCCTCATTTGAGATAAATTACCCCTTCTAAAGTTAAATGTGGTTGTGTTGGTCTTTTTGGGCAACTCCCTATTTATATAAATGCTAATCTTAATAGCATTATAGTCATTGTTTCCAACTGGTGGTATCATGTTTACATCTCTCACCAGGTCCTGAGCATTATGTAGGACCAAGTCC
>NW_015172008.1:177903-178978 GCF_001447785.1 Gekko japonicus
GGATCCCTCCCCCCTGGTAGGTTCAGTGACCATCTGCTCCATGGCACAATCATTGAGATTACCTAGAAACCCAGTCTCTTTCTCCTGACTTGAACACATACTAACCCAATCAATGTTGTGGATCAGTTACTCAATTTACATATTTTTTATTATTATGATTATTATTATTATTATTATTATTATTATTATTATTATTATTATTATTATTATTATTATTATTAGTAGTAGTAGTAGTAGTAGTAGTAGTAGTAGTAGTAGTAGTAGTAGTAGAATTTCTATTTGCCAGGTATCAGAAGGTATGTATAATTTTGTGCCCGGAATTATATAAACAATAATCTATAACATACAACAGTAGGTGGGGTGGATCCTACCCCTATCCTACCACTCAGCTGAGCAAAGTCTGAAGCCTTCAACCAGCCTCAGGAGACTTGCTCCAACTTAAGTAGCTGTTCCTCCAATAGAAGAGCTGCTTAAGTTGGTGGAATGCTCCTTATGTTATATAAATTAATATCCAGTCAAAAATAGAAGGTTGAAGTCAAAATGAGGAGGAAGATCTTGTATTTTACTGCAATGAAATACGGAAAACAGTTAGGCCAAAGGATCCATCAAAGCTGACTGCTTTCTGAGCCCAATCAAGAAATACATGAAGTTAAATACTTAATATGAAATCATCATATCATCATCATGAGAATAATATTCAGAAGGCATAATTGGTTACAAAAACTGAAACAACATTTACATAAAAATCTCCTTTGCCCCCCAAGCCGGAATAACGAGGCAGACACAAGTGCTGGGTTTAAATATAGGGCCACTTTATTAACTGACAACTTTAACTGGAACCAAAGGCAAGGGCAAAACAGAATTGCGTTATGGTCAAGGCCAGAGGTCAAGGACCCCTCCCTTACCTAGTCCACAGGGCGAGCCACCCTGCCCCGGGTGGGAGCCCACTGCAGGGGCTACCATCCGGCCGGCTAGCCATTGCAAGACAACCCTGTAGCCCCATCCCCCAAGCCGCAAGGCTCAAAGAGAGGACCTAAACAGGGCCGTCCCGAAGGCAGTCCGTTTTCCCCGCCCC
>NW_015172008.1:179208-184285 GCF_001447785.1 Gekko japonicus
TCTCACTTATGGTGGGAATGCCCAAAAGTGATAGATTTTTGGGAAAAGATACGGGGAAAAATAGCAGTGCTATGTAAAGTCAACCTGGATATAGACGTAGATTTATTATTTATGGGTGTATTGGGAAACCATAGAATTGAGAAACAAAATCAGGATATTTTCAAAGTAATGTTATTAGCAGCTCATGCAGTGATTGTATATGGTTGGAAGGATAACTCAAAATGGACTTTAGAAAAATGGAACTAATATTTATATGAATATATACAATCGGACATATTGGAATGTTTAAAGCAAGATAAGATATGGACTGTAAAAATGAAGGAGATTAAAAAGATATGGTCGGTATACTTTAAATGGGTTTATAAAGGGGAAGCCAACAGGGGTATACTTGAAAAGTTGGAAAGAATGTGCTCATGGTTGAAAATGTAATTTGAATAACATGATGGTGGCCACCTTGGGGGGGGGGAAAGGGATAAAATAGGAGGGAAAAAGTATCAAAAAGTTGGAACTAAACTGTAATGTAATAACAATATTGTGATACAATAAAAATTATTAAAAAAAATTCCAATAAAATGTTAAACCTATAATAAACTTATAAAAACCAGAGAAATATGAATAATAAAAAAAAGGAAAATCTATATAGCCCCATCTCTACTACACTTAGGCCAGAGGATTCTTCTTGGTTTCACTCCAGCATCTATGACAAAGACATGAAGGATACATTCATATTCCGATAAAGTTTCTATTTATGGTAAAATTCATATCAAAATGATGAAATGCATGTTAGGAAAAGACATGTGGTGATGCTGAAAATGTTCTTTGAGAGTATGCTTTCCTACAACCAAAAGAACCACAAAAAGGGCCAATGTTTGTACACTGAAATCAACAAAGAGAAGGAACAGATGGTGAATCAGTGGAGGCACCAGTCTTTGCAGACTGACAGCATGTGTTTTAGCAGAAGGTTGAGCATGGAAGAGCAGGGCAGGCCTTCACGCAGCCCCCAAGATTACTCGGTCCTAGAGATCTGACAAAAAGCATTCCCTTGGAGATATTCATGGTATCAAATGCAAAATATATCATTCTGATATGGCAACAAAATAAGTATTGCTTTTCCCAGTACTGACTGCTGTGGGAGAAGGTACCAAAAATAATCGTGGCTCAGTTTTTAATTTCAGCTCATTTTCAAATCTCCTTTGCATTGTATATCAGGAAGTTTAGGTTACTTTGTACGAACAGTTACGGATTCAGTCTCGTGGTTGGAATGAGATCTGTCCTAGTTTTGTTGGGAAGTGGACTAACCCAGCATCCATTTAAAGACTGAGGATTAACCAGCTTTTGGTTTGGCCTGCTAGACTGCTGATTTTAAATAACTGCCAAGTAGGGACCGTGTCATGGTTCATCACAAATAGGTTCTTTTTCAAATAAGCTCAAGGCAATTCACTTTTCTTGTCTTGGCTGTCCAGAACCATTAGCTGTTTTAAAACCATCCTTTTAGTCAGTTTTTCCAAAAGTATAAGAAAACACATGGACTAACTCCCTACTATTGGAGAGAGAGGAAAATCTCATTTTTGCCATGAAAGAAGTTTGGAGGCATAAAACAGGTAACTTTCTAGATTTGACTGCCTGATTTAGTTCATTTCTTGATTGCAAGCATAATTAAGACTTCCGATAAATGTCTATTTTTCACTGCAGAATGTCACACTATCTGAGAAACCTAATGATTCTTTAACTCTTCTGGTTATGAGGAGACTTCTCCACAAAACAAATGGAGAAATGTGGGTCAAAACAAATGTGAAAGTGCAGCTTCATACCTTGCAGTATTTCACAGAAGACATTTTTGATGTCTCTTTCTTTGTACCAGGATTGTGGCCCAAGCCCCTCCCTTACACATGCACTTACTGATCGCTGGATCCAGCCCATTTGGCATATCTGAAGCTAGATCTCTTATATGCTGTACCTGGAATTCACCATCCTTGTAAGTCTGGGCTTCTTTGTATGTAAAATGAGACTGTTGACTGAGTGCTATGATAGTGTCTGTCATTATGGGTAAACCTAAAGTGGCACTGAAAGGACATTTCCAACAGCTGTAGATGTTTCCTGCGTGGGAACGAATTGTCAGGAAATGGTCTCTAGGTAATCCTGGCTTAAGACCCATCCGGCTTAGAAAAGGGGAAGGGTGTAGGCAAGCTGGCCTTGTGTGTGTGCACATAAATATACATATGAAGACACTGTGGCTTTTGGGTTTTGAGGAAAAAGAGAGGGAAAGTCAGAGACACAGAACTATGTGTTGGTTGAAAGTGAATAACTTTGGAGATGCAATCTTTCTTTCTGTCCAAGAATCTGATGGGGGTAGTGGGTCTGTTACCCAACGAGTGCTTCCACCTGTGCCATATTAATATATTTTAAATGAAGCAAATACTACAAAGACACTAGAAAACTGCCATGAGAAAGTGTTGCCCCTAGAACTTCTTTCCCTGTGGAAATAATGCTACCTTAATGTGACCAAATGTGCATCTTGCTCTTTTCATCCCATGAATGCCTTATACCATGAAAGTGCAACTGCCCTCATTTGACAAGTTCTCTTGTGGATCAAAACCTGGCTAATTAATAGGAAACAGAGAGTGAGTATAAATGGGCAATTTTCTCAGTGGAGGGTGGTAAGCAGTGGGGTACCACAGGGATCAGTACTCAGTCCAATTCTTTTTAACTTGCTTATTAATGATTTGGAGTTGTGAGGAAGCAGTGAAGTGGCTAAATTTGCAGATGACACAAAGTTGTTCAGGGTGGTGAGAACCAGGTAGGATTGTGAGGCACTCCAAAGGGATCTGTTGAGGATGGGTGAGTAGGCATCAACATGGCAAATGGGGTTCAATGTGGCCAAGTGCAAAGTGATGAACATTGGAAGAAAAAATCCTAACTATAAATACACATTGATGGAGTCCGAACTGGCAGAGACTGACCAAGAGAGAGATCTTGGAGTTGTAGTAGATAACTCACTGAAAATGTCAAGACAGTGTGCGATTGCAATAAAAAAGGCCAATGCTATGCCGGGAATTATTAGAAAGGGAATTGAAAACAAATCAGCCAGTATCATAATGCCCCTGTATAAATCAATGGTGCAACCTCATTTGGAGTACTGTGTACAGTTCTGGTCACCACACCTCAAAAAGGATATTATAGCATTGGAAAAAGTGCAGAAAAGGGCAACTCGAATGATAAAAGGGTTGGAACACTTTCCCTATGAAGAAAGGTTAAAGCACTTGGGGCTCTTTAGTTTGGAGAAATGACGGCTGAGGGGTGACATGATTGAAGTTTATAAGATTATGCATGGTATAGAGCAGGTAGAGAAAGAAGTACTTTCCCCTCTTTCTCACAATACAAGAACTCATGGCCACTCAATGAAATTGCTGAGCAGTCGGTTTAGAACAGATAAAAGGAAGTATTTCTTCACCCAAAGAGTAATTAACACATGGAATTCGCTGCCACAGGAGGTGGCGGCGGCTACAAGCATGGAGAGCTTCAAGAGGGAATTAGATAAGCATATGGAGCAGAGGTCCATTTGGGGGGGGCAACAGTGGGAGGGCTTCTAGTGTCCTGGCCCCACTGCTGGACCTCCTGATGGCACCTGGTATTTTTGGCAACTGTGTGACAGAGTGTTGGACTAGATGGGCCATTGGCCTGATCCAACATTGGCTTCTCTTATGTTCTTACGTTCTTATGATGAGACTCAGTAAATTCTGCTGTGATTCCATAGCAGTTGATATTATAGAATCCACACTATGTTTGTCATTGGCTTGGATCCAGTGATGCATGAGCAGAAATGTAAATGGACTTAGTACAGTTCCACTTGCACAAGATAGAATCATAGAATCTTAGAGTTGGAAGGGGCCTCCAGGGTAATCTAGTCCAACCCCCTGCACAATGCAGGAAATTCACAAATACCTCCCCCTCCACACCCGCAATGACTGCTGTTCCATGCCCAGAAGATGACAAAAAACCTCAAGGATCCCTGGCCAAACTGGCCTGGAGAAAAATTGTTTCCAGACTCCAAAGTGGCAATCAGCATTTTCCTGGGCGTGTAAGAAAGGGCCACAAGAACTAAACACTGAGGCAACCCTTCCCACCCTCCCTCACATGATCTGCCTAAGTTCACAGAATCAGCATTGCTGTCAGATGACCATCCAGCCTCTGTTTGGAAACCTCCTGTTGTGTATGTAATATAATGTATGAAGGTATTGAGCTTGAGTCTGACCAAGGTATCGTAAACCGACCTATCAGAACAAAGGAAGTTCTGGAGGAAAGCAAAGTGATTGGTCTTTATGTACAGTTTCTGATTGGTTACCATCTGACATGTGGGCGTTGCTTGCCAAGCCTGGACTGTTTAAAAAGGAGCCTGTTGCTCCATTGTTTGTCTCGTTCTGGTTCTTCTGACTTTGTGTTCAATAAAGCTGTTATCACTGTTCACCTGGTGCCTCGAGTCTCGTATCTAACACCTCCAAAGAAAGAGAGTCCACCACCTCCTGAGGAAGCCTGTTCCACTGAGGAACCGTTTTAATTGCCAGGAAGTTCTTCCTAATGTTTAGCCGAAAACTCTTCTGATTTAATTTCAACTTGTTGGTTCTGGTTCGACTTTCTGGAACAACAGAAAACAATTCCCTACCATCCTCTATATCATAGCCCTTCAAATACTTGAAGATGGTTATCATATCACCTCTCAGTTGTCTCCTTTCCAGGCTAAACATACCCAGCTCCTTCAACCTTTCCTCATAGGACTTGGTCTCCAGACCCCTCACCATCTTCGTTGCCCTCCTCTGGACACATTCCAGCTTGTCTATATCCTTCTTAAATTGTGGTGCCCCAAACTGAACACAGTACTCTAGGTGAGGTCTAACCACAGCAGAGTAAAGTGGTACCATCACTTCACGTGATCTGGACGCTATATTTCTGTTGATACAGCCCCAAATGGCATTTGCCTTTTTAACAACTGCATCACACTGCTGACTCACGTAAATGCAAAACTTTATAGAATCATATACTCATCGGATCATAGAGTTGGAAGGGATCTCCAGGGTCATCT
>NW_015172008.1:185094-332364 GCF_001447785.1 Gekko japonicus
ACAAGCACTGGTTGTTTATATTCATCCTTGGTTATAAGGCCCTCCTTCCACTTTCTGAATGAATCTTTTTTATTTCTCGAATCTTTAGAAATCTGTTTATGGAGTCACCTCGGCTTCTTTAGGCTCCTCCCATTTTTCCTTCTCATAGGAATTGTTTGTGATTGTGCCTTCAGTATTTCACTTTTAAGAAACTCTCATCCCTCTTGAACTCCCTTCTCCTTAAGTATTTCTGACCATGGGATTCTACCTAGCATAACTTTAAGTTTGTCAAAAATTTGCTTTCCTGAAGTCCTGCCTATATGTCTGACTATGTACAGCTTTTACCTTCACCAAGACTGTAAATTCCAAAATTGCATGGTCACTATTACCCAGTCAGTACCTGGATGAGAGATCACCTTGGAAGACTGGGATTGTGATGCAGTGGAAGGCAATGGCAAATCACCTCTGCTTCTCTCTTGCCTTGAATTCCCCATGGTTGGGGTCGTCATGACTCAGCTGCAACTTGACAGCATATTCCCCTCCTCCTCCTCCTCCTCCTTCTGGGCGAAGTACATACCAACTGCCTTATTGGACAATCTAGCTCAGTACTGTGTGTTGGGATGGATCATGGCGCTGCAGGGGCTCAGGGGTCCTTTCTGCACTAGAACTTAAATCCTAATATCACTATTATTTCTTAACTCCATTTATTTTTACCCAGAGACTCTCAACTGGACTTTCGTGCTCAGATCTTCTGCAACACCTAGGAGATTTCCTCCTTATGTCTTCTAGTGACTTCTAGAGCTCTAACTCTTGCACGAGCAGAAAAATAGCTTGCTATATGATGTATTTAACATTGCAAGAGGCCAGCATGGAGTTTTTTCACAAGGCATTGTTTAGAAAGTGTTTTACAGTGCAGTGTTTTAGAAGTGTAACTCTGCTTAGGATTGCGCTGTTAGAAAGTTATTCAGTTTTACTTTATTTGGGAGTATTTGGGAAGGTCCTCAAATAATTACCTTTTCAGTTTTTCACTTTTCCTTTGGACAATTTTCTTGTAAAATAAATCTCCTTAATGAGTCATAACACATAAGGTGCTGCCAAAAGTGCATGTTACAATGATGATGTATTCCACATCACATTTTAAAAGTGTAGAAAGCATCTTTATCCTGATACAAAACGCTTTTGGTAGCTTATCCTATATATTTACTGACATGAATATATGAAGGCCTTCATGCTCTCTAATCTCCCACAACGTTCCCTGGCCATATATAGTAGCAAAACAATGTAACTGAATTTGAGTCCAGCGGCACCAACAAAGTCTTATTCACAGTATAAGCTTTGGTGTACTTGCAATCTTGTTGGTTTCTAATACCCTCTGCAAACACACCCACCAATGTAACATGACTGCCCCATGCTATAGTTTCCAGGATGCAAAGTTCCACATGGCACCTGCCTAGCAATTGCTCCTACGGAAACAAGTGAGAGGCACTACTTGCCCTCTCATCCCTTTCCCCTGGAGCACTACCTAAAACATAACTGGTCAGCAGTAACAAATCGGAATGGTTGGATATATGCCGCTTGTGGGGTTCCAGTAAGGACCTGTGCCGCCACATTCTGGACCAGTTACAGTTTCTGGGTTAGTCTCAAGAGTAGCCCTGCATAGAGTGAATTAAAGTAGTGTGGAGGTGACCATTGCACGGATTACTGTGGCTAGGTTGGGCTGAAACAGGAAGGGGGGCAATTGCCTGACTTGGTGTAGCTGGAAAAATGCCAGTCTGGCAACATTTGTGATCTGAGCCGCCATTGATAGGGAGGCATCCAGGATGGTGCTGGTGTTAGGGGCACACCACCAAGAGACAGAAATTGGCACCCCAATCCTGAATGTCCCCCACCCAGGCACAGAATCTCTGCCTTAGTAGGATTCAGTCTCAGCCGTGTGTCTTATCAGGGATCTAGAATGTTGGGAAGATTGTTTTCAATGGGGAACAAATTTGAGGGTTTGAGGCAGCTGCTTTTAAAGATAGTGGGACCAAATTTGCACAGAACATGGTCCTACTCTAATCTAGAGACCCCCTAGGTTTCGAGTAGAATGGACAAAGGGGATAATTACACAGACCCCTGAAGTAGATGCTTTTTGGCACAGGTGCACTACGGATTCTGGTGTGGGGGTGGCATCAATACAGCAGGAGAGCACCAGTCATCAGCATTTAAAAAAAATCTTACTTGCATCTGTTTTTAATGTAATCTTATAGTGCCCGACAGACAATAAAAAGTACCTACTGCTGAAAACTGCATTTGCTATCCTTCTTTCTTGTCTGTTGTTTCCTTTCACAAAGTAAAGAAAGCTTCCTTTCTGGAGAGGTTTCCCCTGTCCACGCAATCTTTGGAAACTATTCATTTTTTAAAAATAGAGCACATCTCTGTGTGTGATTGGATGTGATGATTCAATCATCTAATTGCTATGAGACACTGATCTTCATGCTGGGCATCCACTGTAGGGATACCTTAATTACTACCAGTATTTAGGGAATTCCTGGAGGAAGAGAGGATGAAGAGGTAGCAAAGGACTGGGGCACGGGAGTCTGAGGGCTAAGCTACATGGTATGTTTTAAAAGAGTTGTCTCCAGGTTCTCTGCTTTGATCAGAGTCACATGTCAGCTCCAAGAATGTCACTTTAAAAGCCATAGAAGATGATTTTACTGACAAGGGGTGACATGGTTGGAGGAGGGGGCTCTTGTTCCCCCCAGCCTTTTCCTTGATCCTTAAGGACTCCCAGTGAGAATACATTTGCATAAATTAGGCCTGAGAACACACAGTTGAACCCAGACTCTCTACAGAAATTAGTTATCCGGGGCTTATGTCAAAGTTGATTGGTTGGGAGTGCTCACCTCCTGATCCCTTTGCAAGGATCTGACTGGAAGGGAGAAATGTCGTTGCCCAGGAAATTGGGAGAGTCAAAGAAAAACAAGATGCCCACTGCTGACAGTAAGCATCCAAACATGGAAACAACAGGGTTTTTTTGGGGGGGTGGGGTGTCTTTTTCATTGTGCCTGAGAATTCTAAATTTATCTGACTATTCTGGGGAATCATAGAAATGACCCAAAACAGCAATTTTCATGTATATTTTCACCTCAGGAATTTCAGAATGCAGTATGTCTACTTCTAGGTATACTGGTTTTCCGGCCATCATTAAGGAATCCTAGTTTAACTTTTAAGAAATCCCAGCATTCACAGTTGCACAACCTGAAATCTACTGATAAAAATAAGGCGGAGGGGTTTGTTGGACATTTTCTATCTGTAGTGATACAGATGTACAAAGAAAAGATAGAGAACAAACAGCTTCCCATTCCATCCTGTACACACCACTGGATTTCAATCAGTAAAATGTTTATTATAATGTGTGCTCCCGGCTAAAATCAGCAGGCTGTTTTCAGCCCAAAATGAAATTACTTCTTTTTCTCCCAAAGTGTAAACTGATGACACATCAATTTTAGAAGTTGGACATGACTTGCTAAGCATTATTGCAAATTCCTTGACTTGTGGATTTCAAATGAGATTGGAATGGAAGAATTAATGGATAAACACACAAGCAAAAAGATTATTGTCAGATCGGTGCCACAGTTATGTATAACAAACACACACAAGTATAAAACACAGTGTAGTCCCAAGAAAACTTTCCTGGGAGCAAGCTGATGGGATAAACCTGCATAAGTAGATCTGCTTTGGAAGCCCTGTTATCATCTTTAGCATTGTTTTTAGCATTATGTTTAAGGATGCAAACCTTCTGGTTAGATTTGTCTATTTCTTCCCAGTGAAAAGTAATCCACATTCATGTCGCTTTCCCATAAATATCTGAATAAGTACCTGTGTAGATAACAGAAATTGACATCAGCAGTATTTTTGCATACTGTTGCAGTCAGAGAGCATCCAATCATAATGATTTGTAAAAAGTGTAAGCAAACAAATGGACAGATTTTTAAAAATTCAGCATGCACTAAGATGATTGAACTCAGCAGAATGAAACAGAGTGAAACTATGTAACTGGATGACAAGGAAGATCATGTGTGTTCGTTTGTATCTAAAGATTTCCCTGTGCAGTATCAGGAGACACACATTTCATTTCAGAGGGTAGCTGTGGTGGTTTGCAGTAGAACAGCTGGATTCAAGTCCCTATGTCCCAGCTCCCGCCCACCCAGCGGCTTGAAAGCCCGTTAAAGAGCAAGTAGACAAATGGGTACCTGCTCTTAGAGCGGGGGAGGCACCTGTCTCTCGTGGCGTGGCGGCAGCATGAGCGGCAAGGCAGTGGCGAAGCGGCAGAGAACATGGCGGCGGCTGGCGAGTCAAGCGAGCAAGCAGAAGCTGGGCCGGCAAGCGCAGAGGCAGGGCGACGCAGCAGGCCAGAGCCTATCGGACAGAGGCCAGCAGCAAGCACGCGCAGACGTGCGCTTGGCCCAGACCCGAAGGAATCACAACGACCTGTGCCAGAAGGACGTCGTCACTGGACCGGGAAAGATCTCCTGCAGATAACAACGAAGACTCGCTAGAGGGTGCCTGTTAGGCTAGTCACTCTCCCCATTGTATGTATGTGGCCCTAGGTAAGGATTGGTATTAACTGAACATGTAAACTGCCCAGAGCCCTCAGGGGGTGAGCGGTATATAAATTGAAGGAAATAAATAAATAAGTCCAGTAGTACCTTAGAGACCAACAATATCACTAACATCTGTTGAAGGAAACTTTGACTCTGGAATGCTTATACCCCCCAAACATCTTGTTGGCCTCTACGGTGCTATTGGACTTGAGTTTAGGAGATACATATATACGTACACACACGCTGCTGTACAGAGACATCTTTCCATCCATGGTGATGACAGTCACCTATTCATGGTTAGAGGATGATGGGAAATGTGATAAAGATAATTTCCAGACTACCTAACAGGACATGAGCATTTTCAGATCTGAGAGCCTCAGTCATCTGCTTGGTCCTCCTCATGGGGTTCTGATCCAAAAAGGAGACATTTTTGGATATATCTGCTGCCGTCCAGCCAAGGGAGTTGCATGTGGAGCACCAGATCCCCAGGACGGTTCACACATGGTAGTAACCTGCTTTGGCATGCAGCGTTTGACATACAAGTAAGGGATCTGATGCACAGTCTGGGTGGGCTAGTGTGATTAGATAGCCATTTGCATCTTTTCAATGAATGCTTGTAAGCAAAGTGGGGGTTATGTTTAGCTTCCTGTATGGAACCTAAGAGTGGCAATTATTCTGCAAGGATTAATGAGGGGGGTCTGGTGTGTTTATAGAGCAGGAAGATACAAGGGACAACTTGCACAGAATATATTTTGGAAATAGTGTTTTTCACAAGATGTAACAAAGCCAGGTGGATCACAGAACTGAAAGGTAACAGGAAGCACACAGTTCCCATGTTGTTTTGACTTTCTTACAAATTGAAGCTGGGCGGATTTGAGAGTGGTTCAAAGGGAAATGTCTCTCTATTCTTGGGCACCTCTCATTTTGTCATGATGTGAATGTGACAACTAGTCATTCCCTATTTCTGTGACTTCTTTTGTTAAACCAATGAGATGACAATCATGTATATCATTTCATCCCTAACATACACATCACAGGCTCATAGGCAGCCTCAGTTTGTTTCCAGGCTGTGTGGGGAATGGAAGAGGGTTTAACCCTTTCACCTCCACTCTGGTTTGCATTCAAAACCAGCCCCCCTATTTTTAGCTTTTTAAAAGGGGAAATATGCATGCTATTAAAACCCATGTTCCCCCCCCTCTCTTTTAAGATACTAACAACACAGCAAGGGTCCCATTTTCAAATAGTGAAACCAAATAGAGGTTTGCCTTGAAACCAAGTAGAGGTTTGCCTTGAAACCAAGAAGAGGTTGAATCCTATGAGCCTTGAATTATTCTGCCCTACAGACCTCCCTCCAAAGCCCCTTGAGGCCCTGAAAAAGCGATTTCTGAGGGTGAGGAAATCCTAAGGAACAGCGTGTGCCACAGGAGGGCTGCAGACAGAACAGGAAATTGGCAGACCCCCCCCCCTACAGCTCTTGCCCTGGTTGTAGAAGAGCTTATGATTTCTGCAAATTTCCCCTCAAGCTACCCCCAGTGAATTCCACTGAATTCTCAAGATCCACTGAACCTCAGGAGCAGCATTAGGGAAAGGGGAAGGCAAAGGGCTGCCGAAGAAAGGGAGAAGGGGGAGTGATACTATAAAGTACTGAGACTGAGGCATATCGTAGTGATTTCAGCTCATACTTTATTAGTTAAATGGAGAACTTGAGATAACCAACGGGACACATGGCCTGCTTATATTCTCGTTCAAACCACACCCAACACACCCACCCACTCACGTGATAGGCTACACACAATACTACTTTCACTCACTGGTTCCCTTTAGGATCCAGACTGGCCGATTGGCGAGTCCTAGGATCCTCTGTTTCTATTGTTGTCGGAAGCAAAGCTCAGGCGGCCACATGTGAGCTCGACCGTGTGTGCAGTCTCGCTTGGTATACAACAGATACACTCCTTAAACTCCCTCTGTTGGCCACCGGGCTGGGCCTGTGGCCTACAAGTGTCCGGGCCATTGGGAGATGGTGTTCTGAGGCCTACCGGACTTACAGTCTCCCACAGCTGGTACCTGATGTTTACCATTGGCTCATTCAATTTCAGGGGAGCAGTGCCGGCCAGTCTGGAACTGTGGACACAGCACTGTTCATTAAGCAAGCACCTATGTGGCCTCGTCAGGTTGGGGCAGGGACCTTGGCCTGCAGAATAAGGTGTGAGTCACTTGGCTGGGTGAGTGAGGTATGAAATGGGACACCCTCCTACCCACAGTGCGGTGCCATTCGTGGAATCGTCAGCATCCCAGTGTACTAGTGGTACAACTTGGTGAGAATGACTTGAGGGCCCACCCTGTCATTGAGGGGGCACACCATGCCAAGGCAGACCTGCAGACATTGAGGGAGGAACTCCCAGGTATGACCATTTTCTTGTCTGGTTGGCTGCAGTGCCACTCCTGGCATGGGACATGTGATCCTGGCCGGGTCGAAGTGGCTAGGTGGAAGGTGACCAAGAGGCTGGGCAAGACTGTGGAGGCCATGGGGGGGCCACTGGATTCGCCATCCTGACATTTCACTCTGACTTGAAGCCCTGTTTCAGCCTGATGGGGTTCACTTGTCTCACTGGGGGATGGAAATCTGGCAGCATGGTATTAGGGCTGGCCTACAGGCTTGACTGCAGCTGTAAGAGTGTTGGCGGGAGTCAGACAACAGGATGCCTGGCTCTTTTGGTGGTATCAGCATAGGGCTGGATCCATTCTCAGGAAAGCTGGCCTGTATGCCCATTTTCCCAAGTATGGGGATCCCCTTAAGGGATACTGGTGTGAGGGTCAAGAGGAACGCCCAGCCCAGGGGGCACTGCTCGGGATTATCCTCACATTCAGGTGGCAGGGCAGACCACTCTAGGGTGGATGCCCTTGTGAGATCTGGCGACCTGTCATCCCAAGGTTTCCCACAACCCCAGCCAGCGGTCTGTCTGTGTTTTATTTGAACATGGGGTTAGGAATGGAGTCATTGTGAGGGAATAAGGAACCCCCTGCCTTGGGGCCCTCTTTGTCTCCCCATTGGTGCTGGGGCTCCAAAAAGAATTGTAGTTCCTGACTTCTGATGTTTTGTGTTGATACTGTAGAAAATGTATATAATAGAGGAGAAAGAACTGTTAGCAGACTTTGACATAGTGTTAATTGGTGATAGCTTGATGGTAAAGCTGCCAAAGGCTTTATCCACTTAAACAAAGAATCCATTCCCTACCACAGCAGTTAAATGAATTCTGGGTCCCCAAAATGTCATGCAAAAATGAAATTAGTAATGATTTGTCTCTTCTTTGCAATTGCAAGTTTGAGAAATTTATTTTTTGGAAGACAGAATATTTGCTGGAGTATACAGTTTTGCAGTTCTGCTGCTTGCTTTTTTCCTCCTGATTATTATATACTGTGCTGTTGCCACAACAGCACAGACTGTCTATGTTGCTTCTATTTCTCATTTCACTGAATAGGTTTTGACAATAAGGGGATGGATGCAATTTAACAAAGAGAATGGAGATGTGCTTCGGAAAACATTTGTCATAAAGAAGTACAATAAACACTAATTTTGTGCTCTTTGCATGTATATTTATCAAGTCCTTATGTGCTGGAAAAGGTTTAGTATGAAGATGGCTCTTATGTGCAGATTCAGATAGGTTTTTCCATCTCTCATCTTCAAGCCACAAAATGGTCTTTGCAGTCCCTCTTTGGCGAGGAGTCATATGTACCCTATCTTGGCAATCATCCTTTATAGACATTAATTTCTTCAGCTATACCTCTGTGACATCCTACCATATCTGCTCATCTCATTTCACCCTGCACTACGTTTTATGTTTTTTCCTATCTCAAAACTGTTGGGAGTGTCTTACACCCACTTTGAATGAAATTATCTTTCTATGGGTTGGGTCTTGTTTTGAACTGGCATCTCTTTGTAACATCACCCCTTTCTGTTGTGTATATAAACTGGCATGATGGATGTACACCTCATTCATCTGTGAACTGAACTACTGAAAGCTTATGTTAGGTCTTGTTTAGTCCTTAAAATGCTGCTATTGGTGATACATCTGATGAACTGAACTACTGAAAGCTTATGATAGGTCTTGTTTAGTCCTTAAAATGCTGCTGAGCTATGGGTTTATTTTGTTGCTACAGACTGTGCATCTAGAATTGTCATCATCATTGGGTATTATACCAACCTGTGACACTTAAGATTCAAAAATTAGGGTAGCTTAGGGCCCAGCGATGCACCAGGCAGGTATGTGTTTATAGGGGATGAGATTAATACTGTCTAAGGAAACAAGTGTGTAGTACTGCCCCTCTCTGCTGCCCCAAATAAGCAGGACTGAAATGCTTCTTCTGCAAGCCGGTAACAGCGATATGTATTTGGCAGATCAGCACAATGTTTGAACTGATAATGGACACCAACCTAGTAAAATGGGCCAGGCTACAACAGAGGGACAAACCATACAGCTGCCTCTCCCCACAGCAAGAGTTAAACACCTCTTTTTATTGTACTACAGGGTAGCCATAAGTCAGCTGCAACTCAATGGCACTTCCCACCATCACTTGCAGAATAAGTCTATCATCGTCTCTTTGTAATGATAACAGAATCTACACATTTAAAGATAATAGGTCTTTGAATTCCTGTTACAGAGGGAAGGGGAGTGAGTGAGAACTTTGGCCTTCACATCATTTATAGGCTTCTTGAAATCACACCACATGCACAATGCTTGACTAAATGGATCTTTGGTCTGATCTAGAAGGTCTCTTCTTATGCTGCCATGTTATAGAATTAATTATTTTAAATCCATCGTGGTTGCCATCCGCTCTTGTTATTCTCCCCATACTGGAAAGATCTACTCCAGAAGACCATTTGAGGGTCTCTGTGGGCTGACCTAGATAGTACAGCATCCCTGAGGCTGCTCCAGAGACTCATTGCCATTTTGTAGGAGTAAGGTCCAGCTGGAGAACTCCTTTTAATTTTTACTGTTTATTGATACTTCAAAAGGAATACAGAGATACAGAAATACCAATAAAAGTCGCAATGTTTTACAAACTTGAGTCTGAGTGTTAATATATTACACAAATAGTATTGGCAGAATAACAATAAATATGTTCTTATTATGGAGATAGTGTCAACACTGCTCATAAGAGGTGAATATTGCTTAATAACTTGTGTACCCTTAAAATAAATAAATAAAAACAAATACATTCCAATATATTATTTTATATTGCTAAATGATCAGGTAAACAATCATGATGCCTTTGGTGCAACACAGTCAGGGCTCATAATGGTCAAAGTTAGTGCATTAAGTATATATTAATTGAAGATATATCGGATTATTTGGTTGGATGTCAGATGCAGTTATGTATTCTATAAATGGAGACCATTTCAGTAGGAGGTTGGATTGTTGTGGGAAGAAGTCAACTTGTCTTAAGGTAGCCGTAATTTTTTCCATGATGAAGGTGTCCCAGATTTTTGAGATCCAATTTTCTATTGTGGGTGCTAGATGTGATTTCCACCTTGATGCTATACATGTTCTTGCTGCAACTATGAGGCTCAGTATTAAGTCCCATTGAATACATGGAACTGATGGGTCTTGCCAAATATTGAGAAAAATGATTTCCGGTACTAATGGTATTTCATAGCCTGTGATGGACTTAATGTGGAAAAGGACTTCACTGCCAAAATTTTTGTATTACCAGACATTACCATCAACAGTGGTCATAAGTTCCCGTTTGACCACATTTTTTCCAGCAAAGTGACAAGTGTGTTGATCAGGTTAAAGCTATTTTTTGTGGTGTCATATACCAATGTGTAAGGATTTTGTATGACTGTAGTTTTATGGTGATAGATGGAGATGTGGTCTGCTTGGAAGACTATATTCGCTTCCATGTTTCTTCTGAGATTGTAGAATTGCAGTCAGATTGCCATTTATTTCTTAATGATGTTTCTTGAGATTTATTCAATCCAATTAAAATATCATGGATTTTTGATATTAGTCCTTTAGACATAGAATTTTTGTTTTCAAATGCAGTAGGCATCTGTGAATTGGTCACCCGCAGTATAGGACTAGTAACACGTTTGAGTTGTAAATAGAAGAACCACGGGATGGTTTGCCCCAACTTTCTTTCTAATAATTGTTTTGAGTATAAGCCTGTTGATGATGTGCTATCAGATATCTGAGTCATGTCAGCCTTTCTCCAGTATCTGGCTATTTTAATGTCATTTCCCGGAGGGAACCATATTTGTATTAAAAAGGTTGATTGTTTAGATGTTCTTGGAAGCAGTTTGAATCTGAGACTATCCCACATCCGTAGGAGAGAAGTAAGAAAAATATTAGAGCGGATCTCTTTAGGTCTTGCTAGTGAGTCGTTCCAGATGATCTCTTGGATGGTTTTGGGGTATATCAGTGGATATAGTGGCTTTACCCAAGCAGCTTGGTCTCCATTCTGTAACAGCTTGAGTATAGTGGATAACATCATAGTCTCGTAATAGATGGCGATATCAGGGTGCCTTTGTTTCTATTACATCTAAGCATTTTAAAACTTATTGTGTTTTTTGTATTGCCATAAGAAGGAATTAAAAGCTGCTTGCCATTTACGTAGTAGAGATGGAGATGGATTCAGATGAGTAGGTATGGTCCTAAAAAGGTAAAGTGGTTTAGGAAACAGAAATGTTTTAATTAAATGGAATCTGTCCAGGAACGTGTGATTTTGTTTGTTTCATTTGTGGAGTGTAGTTTGTATTTCTTGAAATTTTCTTAAATCATTGACTTTACTACAACTTTGAGATTGTTTGGGATTAGAATGCCCAGATATGGTAAAGGTTTTTCCGACCAACAGTAGCTGTAAAATTTGCGGATTTCTTGTTCATCAGATTGTGGTAAATTAATTGGTAAAATACAGGATTTTGATTTATTCACTTGGAGATCAGAAACTTGTTCAAAAATTTGGAGATGATCTTGAAGACTCTTGAGAGACGACATAGGTTTGGATATGAATAGGAGCATGTCGTCAGCGAACATATTTAATTTAAATGACTGCGGTCCTAATGTGATTCCAGATATGCTTGCATCATGTCTTATTGCTGCTGCTAGTGGTTCTAACTACCTGTAAGATATATTTATATTGTGTGACAGTTTAACAACCACTGTTATCTTTTGATAGTTTTATCTTAATAACTGGGCACTCCCTTTAACAGTGCCATGGTGGGGCATGATTCTCATTAGGACCACCATGCATGGAGGGACTTCTGCCTTCCCTACATCATTTTTCTGACCCAAAATGGCACCAGGGCTGGGGGCATATAAGCAAATAATGCCCCTTGGCACCATTTAAGAATGGAAAAATGGTACGAAAGGGAGACAAGAGCTCCACCTCCCAAACACCATTATGGTCCCAACCAGATTTGCATCCCCATGGTGCTGTCAAAAGGAGTTCCCCATTGGGAACTTATTCCTACAAGATGGTGGTATGCCCCTGAGGTGGGCTGAGGACCCATTACTGTCTTGTTTGGCCCTTGATCTATGGTACTACTGGATTTGTGGTCCTGTTAATTAGACTGGATTCCTTAGTCTCCATGGTAGCCCTGAGCTCTCCATTAGAAGATAAACAGGGCTTGTTCTCACCATTGATATGGTGATGAACCTGCTTTTGACACTGTTCACTGATATTTCATTCCTTGCTTGTATTCCACCTTCCTTCCCTGACAGTAGTGTATATAGATGGAGTTATTTCATAGTTTCTTCATCAAAGGTAGGTTAAACTGAAAGGGATTGTCCTGGCCTAAGGTCAACCAGTGAAATTCATTGTCAAGGGGAAACTCAAATCCAGTTAAGAAGATGATGTGAAAAAACCTCTGCTGGACAGCTTCTAACATGCTAGCCCAAAGGTATACCTCAATAGAAGGCAACTTCATGTGTTCAAAAGCGTAGGCATAATACATGATCATGTTGCTTACTGTTTATTGTAGTTGGTATTTATATGTAATTCAATTAATTGTTGAAGACAGAAATCAGTTAATTTTTTTAAAAAATTTGCATTGTGTGTGCGTGTGTGTGCCCATTGGCTGGAAGTCATGGACCTCTGGCGACTCCTACTGGGGCATGGAAGATGCTCAGAGGTGGCTTGATAGCCTGCTTCTGCCTCCCAGTTCTGGTATTCCTTGGAGGTCTGCCATCCAAATACTTGCCAGGGTCAGCCCTGCTTAGCTTCCAAGATGTGACAAGACCAGGCTTGCCTGGGCTATCCAGGTCAGGGCAGTTAAATAAAATTATTGGACTGCAGTCTTTAATGCAATGAGGCATTGTACAAAGCAGTTGACATTTTGATTGGATAAAAAGTGGAACAGTTAACAAACAAATACAACTCAAATTATGTAATCAAAATAATTGTTTTATAGTTCATGATTTTAGTCATCTTGATTGCTAGCCACTCAGCAATCAACATTGGACATTTATTATTTTTCCCCAGTGCAAATGTTTTCATGCAGATTGACTTGTAATACAGTTATCAAATCCTTTTCATTTATAATCTTGACATTAGCGACAATTCATTTGGAGCTCTGAGACACCCAATTACTGTGCCTATTATTTCTGTGTGAAGTTCATGTCATAATACTCTTGGCTTATGAATGGCTGAGCCATATGTACAATAGGTATTTATCAAAAATTAAGCATATTTAACAAGCATTAAACACTGACGTTCACTTAGCAAACGTAAAACCTTGAAAATATATTTTTTCTTTCATGTGATTATCGTCCTCCTTTGAAGTATTGCTAGCAGCCTTCAAATATCCAGCTTGTTCATCTATATTTTATGCATTTGAATTTTTAATGCTCAAAAGAGCAAGAATTTAACCACTAATAGAAAAGTAGTTAAAAAAAATAAAACAGGTCTGGTACAGGTTAAACATTATAATTTATCTTTAAAAGCTTTGAGGACTGTTCCCCACCCCCCAATAAAGTCTAATTAATCTTGTCCTATCAAAATATGCCATCTCTCATTAATGTATACTACAATTATTACCGCAAGTAGAACTCTGTTTTTTGTTGTGTCATGTGATTTGTCTTTTAAAATGAAAGATACAACCTTAGCACTGGCTCTTTAAATATTCAAGAAAACATTGACAAGAGTAGAAATAGGCCATAAAAAGTAGTGATTGGTGGAAGCTCTGGAAAGAAAGGCTAAACCACAGTAAATAATTTGCATCTTCCAACTAAGGATAGAAATTGGAAGGTGGGGCTTTGAATGCTAACTTCTCCTCTAGCTCTAATCCTGGTCTACCATTAATATATATATATTGACTATTGGAATACCATTATGTAAGGCAGGGATGGAGAAAGGAGCTCTCTGGGTTTTAGGATGCACAAGTGGAGGACCCACAAGGCCTAGTAGGGGGCATTCTATCCCCCCACTATTTCCTATTTCACTCTCCTGAAAATGCCCACAGTTTCTCCTCTTTTCCAGCCCTCCCCCTTCAGCCAACTTATTTTTATCTAACCTTCTGTTTTCAGCATTCCCTCCTAATGCCCAGTTGTGCAATGCTGGCTGCCAGGCTGGGCCCGAATGCAAAATGGGGAACCCGCAAGGACTTGCAGTGTGCCCCTCACTTTCACCTGTATCCTCCTCTCCACAGCATTTCCTTTTCTCTCTTCCTGGCAGCCCCCATATCCTCACCTTTCTTCTCTTCTTTCCACACATCAACCAACTTTTATCTGCCTCCATTCTTTAGCTATATTTATTATTTATTTACTTCATTTATATTCTCCTTTTCCCCACCATGGGGACCTAAAGCAGCTTACATCACTCTCCATTTTACCCTCAAATGTTAGCAAGAACAGCTTATTAACATTTATATATAATGTCTGAGACTACATAATGGTCCTCCCTCCAAAATACTACAACTGACCTTCACCTAAACCTACATTAAAATGTCAAACAGCTAGATTCAAGTCCGGTTGAGTAAGTTTTTCAGAGTATGAGCTTTGACTCTCAAAAGGTCATACCCTGAAAACCCTATTGGTCTCTAAGGTCCTACTGGACTCGAATCTAGCTGTTCTATTGCAGACCAACACAGCTACCCTCTGAAACTAAAATGTCAAAGTATTTATTGCCTCTTTTTCTCATATCACTATTTGTCAGCTTGATATGTAATCTATTTTGCAAGGCACCAACGTAAAAATGTTTTGTTTTCAACAATTTCACTCGTTTTGTCATCATTAATTTTTTACATTGATTCGTTTATGCTTCCATTATTTCCAGCAAGAAATACTGTCCACCAGTGTTATGTTGTGTACTAGGATCAGGGAGACCCGGGTTCGAATCGCCACTCTGCCATGGAAGCTTGCTGAATGATCTTGGGCCTGTCACACGCTCTCAGCCTAACCTGCCTCACAGTCTTGTAGTGAGGATAAAATTGAGAAGAAAAAGATGTAAGCCACTTTGGGTCCCCTTAGAAAGCAATGAAGAAAACAAATAAGTAAATCAAATAATTTTCACAGACATTTGCAACATGAATACAGAAAAGATAGTTATTATGAAAAGCTTATTTAATTTATGAAAGTTACCCAAGAACAATGCAGCTTTCTCAAGATATTAGACTTGTACATGTGAATTTATTTTTTTAATTAATTACTGGGTCGTTTCCTATAGTTTTGTTTCATTATCATTTAGTTTTATTTCTATTTCTATTCCATTGGTTTCAATGGAAGACACACACAATTTTGCGAGTCTGCACTAACATGGGTTTTCTATCCAACTTGGACAACACTTTGGGGGACTGCAGTACTCTCACATGATATCCATACTGCCAAATTTCCAACAGATAGGACAAAACTGTCCCCCTTTTTGAAGCAATGATCTGTGCCCAGGTTTAACATAAAAAACTTTGGGAGAATTGATAGGAAAAATTCCAAACAGTAACACAAACAGCAAGAGTGACTTTGGCCCTGCAACCACTTAGTTTGAAGAACAGTAGCATCAGGAAGAGGCATTTGGTGGCACAAGGAGGGCATGGCATCTGGGCAAGCCAGCTGGCAAAAGCAGGATCTTGAGGTAGATTTGCTTATACCAGGGATAACATTTGGAGAGCATTACGCAAATGGGGGAGTGTAGACTGCAAGGGGAATTCAGCAGAGAAGGAAAAGCACTGGAAGAAGAAAGGAAGGCAAAGTCCCGCATTATATTCTTCAGGATTGGACTATCTCACACAAGAAAACCCAGAGCCTCTATTTCCACCCTTTCCCTGAGGAAAACTGTGCACTCTCTGTGCCTTTATTAGGAAAAGCCTGGCTGTCTTGTAGAAGTGAAACCAATGAAACAGTAAGAGAGACAGACTAACAAAAGAAACAGAACAGGATGAAAGAAAATCATGGGGGTTTGTTGTTGTTATAGGCTGTTTGGACAGGGAATTTGTTTCATTTTCATATTAATTCTGATAATTATGAAGCACCCTATTTTCATAATTACTGTAATTAATAATGGAAGAGCCACACAAGTCTACAAAATACAGGTTTCTAGTCAGCCCAGTCCAACAAATTAGTTGCACCTAAATAACCCTAGACCCTGACCTGGATAGCTCAGGCTCGCCTGCTCTTGTCCATTCTTGGAAGCTAAGCAGCGTCAGCTCTGGTTAGTATTTGGATGGGAGACCTCCATGCAAAGACAGGCAATGGCAACCCACCTCTGAGTGTTTCCTGCTATGATAACCCTATGAGGTCACAATAAATCCACTGTGACTTGCCAGCAAATGAACAAACAAATAAAGACAACTCTGGGCTGTGAAAGAACAGTTTGCCATGGAAATGCTGCAAAAAAATTGAGCTTGCATCAATGACTCATAATGTGTCATTCCCTCTTGTTGTGTTGTACTGTTTTTAATTATTAGTGCAAGAATTTCACATGGGTCAAGCAGAAGGGAAAGATTTTCTACTGAAGGTTTTTGATACAGGCCACGTACAGCATGCCTCTATTCAAGAGAGAGACTGAGGACTCAGGTCAATCCATTTATTCTTTTTACTGGTACATGACATAAGGTTTTGATCTGTGTAGAGTGCCTGTGGAGAAGGAATCTGAAGCACAACTCTATTAAAGACTGCCTTACCAGAAATGTTGGGTCCATTAGAAGACATGATACATTCAACTAGCATTTAACATACTTTTCACTATGCTCAGAACCATAGGTTATGAGTGATACGGGGTTGCTGCTGAAAATTGTGCACTTGTGTCAAACTCTTTCTAACCCTCCCCTAATATGTAGGGTCCCAGCTGACACCATAACAGCATCTTGCTGCACATTTCTCTGTCACATCATTGACTGCTGCTGGGAGTGCCTACCTCATATGACAATCTCTTGACATGGGCTAAGTCATCTCACATGTTATAGGAGAGAGAAAGGTGATGTATCATTTTCATCAGCATCTTTTCGGATAGCCTATGAGACAAGGTTCAGTTCAGTGGCATTACAGAGCTTTTAATGAATTTAATCTTTTCTTCAGATTCAGAGAAACTCTTTTTTCTTCTCTCAGACACTGATCCATTTGTTTCTTATAGAGTTTCACTTTTTGCTTTAGCAGTTAAGAAAATACAGGCTAGAACTGTATCTAGAAAGAGAAATGTTTTTATTTGATCATACCCTTTGGCTAGATCACTTTAATGCTAATATTTGTAATAATGTGTGTGTGTCTATATCAATATTTGCTCGAAACCCATGCTTCGCTATGGTATTTAACTACTGTAAATCCAGTTATAATACTTCTAGAGATAATTTTTTGTGTGTGGTTTAGGATGGGCTTTTTGGTTTTTTGAATAGGTCTTGTAATATAATAGCATAGTATCTGAGCTTTTATTGATTTATTGATTTATTTAATTAATTACATTTATATACCGCTCTCCCCAAACGGGCTCAGGATGGTGTACAGCAATAATACAATTAAAATAGTATTAAAATAACAATTTACACATAAAATATCATAAAATACCATGTAAACAAAGAGGTGATCAGATGACCAATCAAGATCAGGCCACTGGTGGACAATTGGCCAGAGAAGCTGGGGGAGGAAGGGGATGTCTGCTGCCTCAATCAAATGCCCGGTGGAAGAGCTCCATCTTGCAGGCCCTTCAGAACTACAATAAGTCCCACAGGGCCCTGATCTCATACAGGAGCTCATTCCACCAGGCAGAAAGCCCTGGCCCTAGTCAAGGCTAGTCAGACATCCCTTGGGCTGGGGACCACTAACAGATGTTGATTTGTGGACCTCAGTGCCCTCCGGGGCTCATATGGGGAGAGGTGGTCTAATTACGCTGGCCCTTGGCTGTATAGGGCTTTAAAGGTAAGCACCAGCACCTTGAAATGGATCCAGAATTCAATAGGCAGCCAGTGCAGTTCACGCAGCACCGAGTGGATACGAGCCTGCACAGGCATCACTGTCAACACCCTCGCTGCAGCATTCTGCCCTAGCTGCAGCTTCCAGAGCAGAATCAAGGGCAGCCCCATGTAGAGAGAGTTACAATAATCCAGTCTGGAAGTGACCATTGCATGGATCACTGGCAGTGGTGGTGACCTGGGCCTCCATGGAGAGGGAGGCATCCAGGAACACCCCCAAACTCTTCACACTCAATGTAGGCACCAATGGAGCCCCACTGAAGGTTGGGAACCTGATCCCCTGACCCAATCCCCTGTGACTCAGTCAGCTCTGTTGTAACCATCCAGCCACAGCCTGTAACGCCTCATCAAGATGTCCTGGGGCCATGCCCAGGTGGCCATCCATCAGTAGATAGAGCTTCACAAAGGTGTTTGAATAGTGTGAAGTGTGTCGGTGGAGAAAATGGATGAAGTGAATTTCAAAGTATAACATTTGTTGAAGGAATTACAAAGGAGAAGATTATAGTGTAAAAAATGAAGTGATAAATATGTACAACTTATTTTCCTCTCTACTGAAGGACCTCTTTGTAAACCACATTGGTGGTTGTGTCTTCAGGTGCTAGAATCACCAGGCTGCTGGGTGAGCTCACTCTGGAACAGGCCACGTAGAACTGCCCATATGAGAAGCAGTCAATTCCTGCCACCTTTGGTGTTTGCCCCTGGGACTTGTTGATAGTCATAGCAAAGCAGACTTTGAGGGGAAACCACAGCCTCCTGTACCTGAAGGGGTTATCTGATGGTATGAATGGTATGTGTGGTATAAACACCAACTTCCCCTGAACACTGCTGATGAGCAATGTGGCCTTGATGACGTTCCTGTGGAGGGCCTTCACTCGGAGTTTGATGCCATTGCAGAGTTTGGGTGGGTTGAGGTTGCACAGCTGTTAGCCGAATTGTATTTTGTTATTAATAAATGTGGGGAATTATGATTATCAGTATGGCAATTGGCAAATAAGGGAGCAATAGCCAATGTATACAGAAGTCCCGCCTTTTCCAGTAGCCCACAAATAAACACAGAAACCAAGTCTTTAAAGAAATTGATTCTTTACTGAGGAATATTCACAAGCACACAATGAAAACACAATCATACATGCAATTACTCAGACCTAGGAAACTTAGATAGAAAGGGATAGCAACATTCACATTAGCAGACCAATCATTGATGGGTAATATGTACCTGTCCTGAAGAGGTGAAGCGATTTACAGCGAAAAGAGAGAGGGAGACTATAAGGGAAAGGGGTCATATTCTAAACTGGCAGAACACGTGGAGGGGCTTTAGGCAGCGCTTAAACGTAGAGCCTGCGAGATAGGATGGGGTCAGGTATAGAGGAAGTGAGAGAGAGAGAGAGAGAGAGAGAGAGAGAGAGAGAGAGAGAGAGAGACAGAGAGAGAGACAGAGAGAGAGAGACAGAGACAGAGACAGACAGACAGAGAGACAGACAGAGAAAGACAGAGAGCATGGCTTGTCCTGCTCTTTTATACACTATCTGGACTCGGGGGGTGGGCTACACTGGCCACTTTCCCTGTCATGTTCCTAGTCCCCAGGAAGTTGCTTGGCAAAAACTAGTTGCATGAGGGTGGTGGGGCTTAATGGTTGGACAATATTGAATTCATTACTACAGACAATGGCACCTTTAGAGGACAGTAGCATCAGTAGTCAGGGTCATTAATGCTGATGGTTCGATGATTGCTCTGGCTGAGGGGCTTGGCAGGTACAATGAGTCAGTGGCTAATTCCTTTATGCAAAGAGATCTTTTGTCATCCTGGGCAGCATATGTGCAGTATCTGGTGAAAGTGGTGGTGGGGAAGGTGTGCCTGCCTGCTAGCAGAGGTTTCTGTCTATGGAGTCTCTGCATAGATTCTCAGGTCTTCTCACATGGCATGACATCCCTCTACAGCATGCTTGTACTGGTGTTTATGCGCTGTCTGTGGCCAGGGTGCTTGGCTCATCTCTGCTGCATTGCAGGTGAGGTGGCAGGTAACCCGTAGAGCCATCCTTGGTCTGGCACATCGTCTCAGGAGGCGGCTTCCCTCGTCTCAGCACATGTTCACAGTTCAGGCAGTTGGCATCAACTTGTGGTCACTCTACAGTCCATTACTCTGGCACACTTATTGCACAGTCCAACTATTAGTTATGGCTCATAAGCCCATAAGAACGTTTTTAGCTCCTTGCAGGGCAACACAGCAGCATAACTGGAGCCCCCACTTTGAAAAGAAGCTTGTGGGCTGGGAAGCCAGGACGGTTGAGGGTGTTGAGGAACTCCATGGGGTACTGGAGATTGTCATCCATTTGCACTACTGAGTCCACATATCAGTACTTCATTCCCGCTCTTTCGAAAGAGTTAAGTAGAGTTTTGTTAACGGTGGCAGCCTTGTCGTTGTTGGGGTCAGAATGGCACACTCGCACAGGTAGTCCATGGATTTCTCCGTGGTAGTGGTGATATCAGGGTATATCTTGGCTTTTATGTCTGGTAGGGGTTCTCACTACTGATGCCAGGCCTGCAGGGATGGTCACTTTTCTGCTGGTCTGGGGATACTCTTCGTCCCCTATTTTTAATAGGAGTTCAGAGAATTCCCTAGAGAACACATCGCGTCTCAAGTGGACCCTCATGTTCATCCTTAGTGAGAGTTTCCTGACAGACATGTTAACCTCGTCAGCTTGAGTCCCCCTTTGCACTACTGGTAGGGTCTGTCAGAAGTCTCTAGCCAGCAGCACGGTGACTCCCCCATCACTCCATCGTTGCCCTGGATATCTTTGATGGTTATGCTCAGTGCCTCAAAACAGCCCTTGTGCACCATGATGCTCTCATCCCAAATGATGAGCTTATAGTCCTGCAGCACTTGGTCCATGTTGCTTTGTTTTGATACGCTGCACAGGGGTGCATCTGCATGGACGACAGGAGTCCTATGCACATATTTCTTTGCCGCATCCCTAAGTTGCTTCCTCCTTTTAGCATCGGTGTATCTGGCACGATGTTTGCCAGGAGCCTTCTTGGGGACAGTAAGAGGTGAGAGGTGGAGTTGGACTGAGGGAAGGGTGTTGGACACCTCTTCAGGTTCATGAGGTAGCCACGTATTGAAATGGCTCCTAGAAAGGTCCTGCACCATCTCCCCATGAACATTCATGAACTGTATTGCTATATCAACTTTTCTTAGAAACCCCATTCAGAAGTCACTGATGTTATTACACAGAAGACAGAACTTCCCTGAATACCAACTGTCTTAAACTGTCTGCATTCTCCCATAACTTAGTTTCCTGATGAGTGGCCACAGGTACGACACCTTGACAGACATGTTAACCTTGTCAGCTTGAGTTCCCTTTTGCACTACTGGTAGGGTCTGTCAGACGTCTCTAGCCAGCAGCACGGTGACTCCCCCATCACTCCATTGTTGCCCTGGATATCTTTGATGGTTATGCTCAGTGCCTCAAAACAGCCCTTGTGCACCATGATGCTCTCATCCCAAATGATGAGCTTATAGTCCTGCAGCACTTGGTCCATGTTGCTTTGTTTTGATACGCTGCACAGGGGTGCATCTGCATGGACGACAGGAGTCCTATGCACATATTTCTTTGCCGCATCCCTAAGTTGCTTCCTCCTTTTAGCATCGGTGTATCTGGCACGATGTTTGCCAGGAGCCTTCTTGGGGACAGTAAGAGGTGAGAGGTGGAGTTGGGCTGAGGGAAGGGTGTTGGACACCTCTTCAGGTTCATGAGGTAGCCACGTATTGAAATGGCTCCTAGAAAGGTCCTGCACCATCTCCCCATGAACATTCATGAACTGTATTGCTATATCAACTTTTCTTAGAAACCCCATTCAGAAGTCACTGATGTTATTACACAGAAGACAGAACTTCCCTGAATACCAACTGTCTTAAACTGTCTGCATTCTCCCATAACTTGTTTTTACCTCAGAATGCTGAGCTCCACATCTGACCAATCAGGGAGAGGGGGGTGCAAGCAGGCAGCAGCTTGCCAGGTACACAGCAAAGCTTTACCCCTTTGAGAAAACACATTTTAGCCCTTTTCACCCCCTTAGGGGTCGAATTTCTAAAAATACCTTCTTAGTGGGTGCTGACATTATGGAAGGAATGCACTCCCCAAATTTCATGTTCCTAGGTCCAGGGGTTTGAACTGGGCATTGATAAGTTAGTCAGGACACCTGTTTTATACACACACACACACACACACACACACACACACACATATCCATAGACAATAGACTTTACCTGTACCGGTGGCATTGAAACCAGACTTCCTAATTATGAAATACACTTTCAGATCCTCCTGAACTCTTATGAATTCCTTCCAAAGCAGTCATCTGCCCACAGCACTCTTGACTGTCTATGAAATAGCCTCTATACAGGCCTGCTCTTTTTTCAATTGCTATTTATTTTGCACATTGTCAATAGGATGCTTTGGTACTAGATCAGAACTGTATGTAAGATGAGGTATTTGATCTTAACATTATAGTCTACAAGAATGCATCCAGCACTGAAGATGTGGCTGCATCCACATTCAGAAGCATCTTTTCTTACACAATCAAAGCTCAAAAAGTAGAGTGACCTTTATGCAAAGCCAAACATTATTTTTCTTGTAAAATAAGGTGCTATTTTAAACCTCCACAGATCTCATAGACTCTGTGAACAATATTGTACAGATAAATAAAGCGAGTATTTTTATAGATTCCTTATGCATTAGGTACAGTTCTCATAGAATCATGAAGTTGGAAAGGACTTCTAGGGTCATCTAGTCCAACTCTATGATTCTATGAGAACTCTACATAATGCATAAAGAATCTATAAAATACTTGCTTTATTTATCTGTACAATATTGTTCACGGAGTCTATGAGATCTGTGGAGATTTAAAATATTACCCCATTTTTACAGTTCTGTTTCACTAGTCCATTTTATTTATGCTTAGAAATTATATAAACCCTAGGATAAAGCTCAAGAAGCATCAAAACATTCTGAAATATAAAATTCCATGTAAAGTTTGCCTGTTTCTTGAAAATGATATCCTTCGCGATTTGTGCAGAATACTAGCAAAAATAAAATTTCTATTATTAGTATTAGCAAAAAAGAAACACAAGGCTGTATAGATAACTTGGCTGTTATATAATGTACTTACAATTTTAATCCATTTGACAATTAATCCATTTGCATTACTTTTTTGCTAATACTAATAATAGAAATTTTATTTTTGTAATAAGATATAGGTGTTTCAGCGCTACCCACTTATACATGAAACAAGATGTTATATGCATGGGTCGCTGTGTTGATGGCATTTGAATTGCTTCCAGTAAACTGAATATTGGAAAAAGAAATTACAAGTCTGTGAAGATTCCTTTTTTGGGGGGGGGGGCACAATACATCACAGTTGTTTGTTTTCTTTCAACCACCTGGAGGCTGGCAACCTTACTGTCCAATAATCTTGGCACGAAGGCAGGAATGAATGTAAACAGATCTAGCAAGCAGACTGTCCAACATGCAATTAGTATGTATGTTTAGGTGATAACTCACAAGAGAATGACTGTGACATCTGACACAATTTAGTCCATGGCTATACTCCAGCCAAAATCAAGCATTATTCAATCCCATTGATTTCAACAATTCCAGAGTTGCACCCATATGCTTAAGTATCTCTTACGGAAATCTAAAACAGTTTAATATTCACTGAGTAGTGCTCTATATTTGCCCCCCCCCCCCAGTCGGAATAACGAGACAGACAACAGTTTGGAAGTAAACAAGGGCCACTTTATTAACTATTTAACATAACATTGTGGCAAGGGACCAGGTAAGTGAGCACGGAACAGGCAAGGCAGGTGTCATTCACTTGACCAACCTCCTTGCCCTTTTCTTGGGCGGGTCACCCAGCTCCGGTCTTGAGCCATCAGTCTGGCTCGCGACTGGCAGCCCAGCAAACTGGTCGCCACCTAGGAGCGCCTACCCCTGAAGCCTGACAACTTGCAGAGAGGAGCATACCCTAGGAGGTTCCCAGAGGAGGTGAGCACGATTCCCCACCCTGGACCCGAAAATCCGAAGGCAGTTCCTGATGACCCCCTGTTCCCTAATGGGGAAAATGCCATAAGTGCTCACCGGTTCCGGTTTCTTGCCCGCACCAACCTGCCACAGCCAAGACCAAGCGTCTGCTTTGGTCTTTGCTCCCACTAAAAGGCCAAGGCTGAGCTAATCCCTTGCCGCAAGTCCTACAAAAAGAACCCGTTGCCCTTGTCAGATAGTGCACCCCATCAGGCCTATACAGGTCCTGGAGCTCAACCCATATGCTAGGGTGCAGCAAAAATTGCCCTAGACCACCCCCCATGGCCTTTCTCATCTGGCGGGGCAGAATAGCTGACCCAACTATCAGCACTCCAGGCTCTCTTGCTCTTATCATCGCAAGGTTGGCCTTCGCCTGCAATACCAGGGCCTTGCCGTTCGTGGCAAAGCAGAATAGCCAACCAGACTATCTGCACTCCAGGCCACCTTGCTCTTATCATTGCAAGGTCTGCCATTGCTTTCAACATCAGGGTGTAGCACCTGAAAAAGAACTTAATAACTTAAATATATACATTAAACTTTGCAATCCTGCATGTATCTCTCATAGCATCTTGTAGCCTTTGCCCGCAGCCTGCATAGCTAAATACTGGTGTAAGGCCTGCATGGGCATAATTCCATTTCAGAAAAACTCTCCTGACCAGCCTTCAAGTGTCTTCCCTGTACAGAAGCTGCCCTTCTTGAATCCAAAATTTCTTTCCATACAAAGGGGTCATCTCTTATACCCCTGGTGACCCTAGTCCTATGGCACGGTAGGTGCAAGCCCATCATGAGCCCATACTGTTTCCTAACAAATGCTCAGCCGTTTTCCACAACTTTGTATGCAAAGTTGAGGTGGCCAACCAGCTGCAATGACTCCAGCAGGGTAATTTTCTCCTTCTCCATGGCCATGTCAATAACATCCACAGTGCAGTCAATATGTCAGCTGGTAATTTACATAGCTGCCATACTGTGTCTATCACTATCCCCACTAAAAGTTAGCATTAGAGTAGGGCCTTCAGCTTTTTCTTAAGCAAGTGGAACTCCTAGCTCAGTAAAATTTGCATGGCCCCTACCTTTCCTTCCTGCCAACAGAAAGTTACCAAGATAGTGGGCAGTGCTGCATAGAGCTGTCCTGTAACGCAAGGCCCATTCCAAAAAGGAACCGAACCTCCCGAAATCAGCACAGGATACTGAGCACCCCATGGGAAGGGTCCATGTAAATTTGCCCTTGAAAGCAAAGCCCAACAGCTCAAATCAGCTGGGTGGACAGGGAGGAGACGGAAGGCCAACTTAACGTCCCATCTTGCCAATTCTGCCCCCTGCCCACAACAGCGCACCACTAGCATGGCCTGATCAACGAAGTGTAACTAACAGAACATAACTCCTTGGTATGGGCATGACAGGTAGTGAATGAGGCAACCCTCGCCAAACAGGGGAAAAACGTCAAATTGTTAACCAGTGAGGCGTGGAACAGGCAAAGTACCCTACTTTCCTTACACTCCTTGTCAATTTTCCCAATTATGTGCTCCATCCCCCGAACTGATTTCAGGTTAGGAGCACTATGTGACCTTTTTTCTTGGAAAGGAATCCTCAACCCCAGAGTGAAGGCTTCCAAACGGTAAACCCCAATACCTTCAGCTGTTCCAGGGACAGAGGTTCAAGGCACATTGCTCTCTTTGAAAGTTCCATCCAAGTTCCATCCACTCATGTCCTTCCTGTTGCCCTGGAGCTTGTAAGCAATATATTCAGTCACTGTTAGCCTCTTTAATTTCACTGCCAGATGCCTCCACAGCTGTCCTGCTTTCCATCTAGCTCACTGCAGGCAGGTTGTAGCCCTAACTTATTTCTCTAGTTGTGACTAACATTGTAAATTTCAGCACGAATGGCACTTTAAGGGTGGCACTTGTAAAAATACTGAGGTCTCCCTGTTCTATAAATCTAACATAGAAGCACCACTGGGAGGGGCATCTTTATCCCACTATCTTTTTTCTTTTCTTTTTTTACAATACTTTCGCACAACAATCAGAAAGCAAGGAACGGCCAAAAAGGCTCGATGCCTAACCAATGAGAGGCCGGGGCCAATTTAACTCTCCTCCCAAATTGTCTTAATTTCAAAGTTGTTATAGTCAGCAATGTCCATCACTGCAGCGTCTCATGGGTGCTGTTGCAGCCCCGGCTTCTTCCAGGGCAGCAAAACAGCCCCTGGACCTACAGTGGCTTTGCCGGGAGGCCGGGAGCTCCATTCTCCCTTTTTCATGAAATGAGGAAAAGGCATCATTTAACAAATGCCCTCTTGCAGTAGTTTAGGGCATGGTACAAATTTAAATTTACAGTATTCTCAAAGCTTGTGGAGAATAAGATTGGGTAGTGTCATGCCTGCCTCTGCTGATGACCCTGAGGAGGCACCTGCCAGCCAGGAGCATGTGGAATTACAGGCTCCTGAGGACAGTACTGCAGCAGAGACTTATAGGCAAAGACTGGCTCCTGTAGCAGAAAGCTCCCTAAGTGGCGAGGAGGATAGAGCCTCCCAGGAAACAGCTGCACAGGATCAGTCTCTGCTGCATCACAGTGATTCATCATCAGACTCACTGCCACCTGTAATCAGGCTCCGGAATCTACGGAGACAGCAGCTGAGAGAACGACGACAGAATGCACGCATGCGTGCCAGATGATCTCTTAGCCCTGAGTATTGACTGAACCATGACCTCCCTCCCTGCCAGCTAATGAGTTAATTAGCCAGCACTGTATATTTTCAAGCCTGTTCCTGGCAGGCCTTTGTGCTGGCAAATGTCGTTTGTCAGGACCTGACTCCGTGTATCTCTGCTCCAGAACTCTTGTCGTCTTGATCCTCGGCTTTTGACCATCAGCTTCATTGACCCTGCTCTCGTCTCTGACTCCTCTGGCATTGTTTGGATTTATGGACATTGAACTCTGGTATGGCTGACCCTGGCTTTGGATTCTGATTTAAACCTGTTTGAACTTTGCTGCTTGTCTTACTCGGCTTGACTTCGGACTGCTCTTGGACTTTGCTTGCTTGCATCACGCCCCCAGGCCCTGCCGTGACAGGTAGATTTACAGGATCATCTGATGCATTCTCTGCAGGGTAGGTTCATATGCAAGCCCAAGACCCCCTTACATGTTTTACAACCTGATTAGTTCAATTAATATCTCAATTTATTCAGCATGAAATTTCAGGAAGGACCATGATCAAAATGCTCAGACCCTTGAAATAATCTTTGACAACACCATTTGGTGAAGAGAACCCACCTTTAAATTAGCCTGCAAATTGGGCAAAATTGGACATTCTGCTCTAACACATGCCCAATAATAGATCTCTAAATCAAATACCTGGAAGCAATGCAGCCCTGTCCCTGCTTTTGGGGACAAATGTCTCTTGGGTACTTCCAGATTTAAGTAGATCATATGGTGCCCAAACATGCAGACAAGTGGATGGAACTATCTACTTTTCTACATATTTCCAAAAACAAAACATAGCTAAGATGGAACTTAAGGTATTTGTCTCATAAAGTATGAAAACTGAAGTGCATTTTTCACATGGGTAAATGCATTAGTGAAAATCTAACTTTGTTGTACATCAACCCATGACAAGAAATGTACTGGCACCACGTTTTATATCTTACAAAGATACGCTGTTTCTAACAAAGTGAGTACACATAGATTTCTTGAGTACACCTGAATTCCAATGGAAGGAGCCAATCTCTATGCATAAATAAATATATCTGCAGCTCTGAGGGGGAAATCTTTATTGTGGAAGTTCCATGTACCATTTGCAACCATAAAATAATAGCTGGCAGGGAATGATAGTATGTAACAATAGCACAAAATGTCGATGTACAACTTCTTTGATTTCTTCCAGTTGCGGTACTAGATTTAGGCATGATACATTGCATGCAGCAGCACAGGGGCCATATTTCTCTGCTGTACACTATTCCCGTAAGGTTTGTTTGAAGGGACCACATGGGCATGATAAACCTTCTCTGTGCCCAGAAGAGTAACACTGGAATGGTGTGAACCCTGGCATCTGCCCCAGCTAGGCAGTTCTTGTATCCAGAGCAGTCACACTGAAGTAGCTTTTATACCAGTTGCATAATTTATACAGTAGCTTATGAATTGGGTCTAAAGGTTTAACTACACCATGGAACTTTGGACTCTTTAAACAGAAGGACGACAACTTTATTGGTAAAAGAAAGCTTGCATGATTGGAACTAGAGAAATACCAACGGTAAGATTTAAAAAGAAAACTATTTCCCAAGTACATTTCACAGTTTATTCACAGCGAAAAGTTGTTCCCTATATCTGATTGCTGCAATGAAAAATATGGCTGACCATTTCCCTATCAATGGTTATTATCAAGCAACTCTTATTTATCGTTCTGAACAAAGTCTCTTGGGTCCCCACATTAGATTGTCCAACTGCACACCATATTTCTCATATGCTTCATCTATTCTTGAGCACTTTTGACACAATAAATAGTTTGCCTTCAGTTCTGTCCTGTGCTTGACATCATATTAATACTGTAAAACATCCTCTTGAGATAGTGAGGATTTAAATAAAATGGAATGATATTTTAAAAATTGTTTTGCCCTAAGTGCAAAAACCCTTAAGAAAGCACTGGAGCTATTCAAATGCAATGTTTTCCCAAGACACTAACAAGTGACTCATGTTTATGGATCAGAAGTCTACTGTAAAAATATCTTATGCAATAGCTGCTGACCACTTCTTTCTTGTGTTTAGCTTAGTTGAGACAACAAAAAATCCATTTACAGAAACAGTGATAGTTCCCAGATTTTCATGCGACATCTTATAGACATTTTTATTACTGTAGCATCCTCAGTCCGCATATTGGCTGCGTTCTGGAACTGGGGAAATTCCATTCTTCCCACTGAGTAGCTCAGCCTTGGTCCTTCCTCCATGGCAACTGCATCCAGTGAACACCTCTCTCTCTATTCCTGTCTTTCTTCCCTCTCAGACTCTCTTGAAGTTGTCACCAGCAGAAAGCAGAGTTTCTGTAGTTTACATATGACGCATCTTGTCATTTAACAGAGCCTGCTCTTGCAATGGCCTTGAAGTCTTCTCCTCCCGG
Source organism: Gekko japonicus (assembly GCF_001447785.1). Taxonomy (NCBI): domain Eukaryota; kingdom Metazoa; phylum Chordata; class Lepidosauria; order Squamata; family Gekkonidae; genus Gekko; species Gekko japonicus. The sequence goes on from NW_015172008.1 coordinate 214,233, forward strand.
TTTCTGCACAAACAGAAAACCGTATCCCCTTTCTGTAAGCTAGGTTGATGTCTCTCCAGATTTTAATGCAACAAGTTCAGAGTCATCTATATACTTTCCATTAAACTGTTCACTGTTGGAGTCATGGGGATACAGGTAAATGGGGACCTCTGTGATAGATGTTGCTGTGTAGGAGGTAGATCGCGTAGAGCAATGTTCTCGGCGTCTTTGACCCCATTGGGTTTTATACTGCATCCATTGCCTTTTCAAAGCTCCTTGGACCTGTGAGTGAAATAAACTGGATTTAAGACTAGTGTTAAGAGAGGTTTGGGGCTAGTCTGGACAAATTCAGACAAAAGCCCTGTTCACAAATTACCATGAATGCATGTACACTGTACACTTGAATTTTACTTATACATCCATTGGGTAGTTCTCATGTTATGTTCAGTGCATGTACAGCTCAATGCATGATTCAAACTCCACATTTATCCATGTAACAGCCCCTGGTTCCATTTGTAAAGTGAACGTGTGATAGTTCTTTCTTACAATAGATATGTAAGAACTGTAGATATGTAAGAACTGTAGATATGTAAGATATGTAAGAACTGTAGAATGTGCAGGGCTAAAGTGTCCTGTATATGCCTGTTCTCCTTCCTAAACACATCTGGAATAGTGATGCTAGAATCCAAACAGGTTTAATACATTGTATCGACAGTATTCCATGAATACACACTGAATGTTTTCACAGGATTAAATAAGTAGCTTTTCATGAACAGAGTTGATGGTGAAGATTCATTTTTGCAATGTAATGATGCAGTCAATGTCTGTCAAAAATCCATTTATTTTAATGCTCTGCCTCTATAGTAAAAACAAGACCCATCAAAACAATACTAGATAATTTGTTCTGAGCAAAATTTATTCAGTAGAGAGACTGCACAGACTCTAAATAAATCACATTGTAAAATGTTGTGGATGTTAGCTGAGTACATAGGGAAATATTATTCTAATGTAAACTACTATAGTTCTGAAAAGCAGTTAGGCAAACATCTAATACTGTAGATAGCTGGATGTCTACTGCAGGCACTATGTAACAGAATGTACTTGTACAAATAAGGGTTTCGGTCACTGGAGAAGGAAACTGAAGTGAGATAATGAAGCTCTCTATGTTAGTATAAATGCTTTCAAACTGATGGTATTTTAAAAAGTTAAGAAGCATTCTGTGTTTTTATTCTTTGCTAACTGATGAGCACCGCAACCCTAGAGTTAGACTCGACTGGCTTTCGAGCAAGGGAACCTTTACCTTTACCTTTTTAACTGATCTGAAGACTTTTTTGTGTAGATGCAACATTAACAGTGTTAGGTAATTGTTCACACTCTAAATAATTTATTGTTGGACAATATATTTAGATTCTGTCCCTTGATAATAAAATAGTGAAATGAAGTAGTGGAGAGGGGGAGGGATGTGGAATGAGCCCGATCTCATCAGATCTCAAAAGCTAAGCAGTGTCGGTACTTGGATGGGAGACCACAAGGAAGACTCTGTAGAGGTAGGCAATGGCAGACTACTTAATGAAAAACTTATGGGGTTGCCCACAGGTTGGCTATGACTTGACGACACTTTACACACATGGTGGAGACAGACATGAATAGCAAATGGCTTGTAAATGTCATCTGTTTTAAGTGTTTCATCTTTGGATTTTAAAGATTTTAAAACAAAAAGCGTGACATTTTGTTTATTTATTTTGAAAATCCGTGAATAATCTCTTCATTTAGAAAGTTTATAACTGTTAATGTCATGCCAAGTTCCCACACTGTGGGCCAAGTTAAAAAAATCTAAATCGGGGGGGGGGGGTGTTTCATTGATTTTATACCTTGTAGCTTTGAAATATTTTGTTTCTGTAGGTGTACATGCACACCTTCTGTGTCACATTCATACCTATCTTTGATAGGGAAGTTAGAGACATTTCATTTTATCAGCCATGCAAACAGTATGTGATTGCTACAATTCAGGAAGTACCCACTTGAAATTTAATTCAGTCATGACCTCTCTGGGTGACCTTAAGAAGGCCACTTCCCCCCTCCCCCCACTGTTCACTCTAAACTGAGTTATTTTTAGCCTCCAGCTCACACATTTTTTCTTAGCTCAGGAAGGATGGCTCCAGAGCAAACTAATGTATGCAGTGGCCAAATCGCTTGCTCACAGCTTTAAAGCAAGTAGCTCACAAAGTAGAATGTTTGCTCACAAGACTCCACAGCTTGGAGAGAGCATTTTCCATTACGCTTGTAGAGATTACAAGACAGAATCAAGATCCTACTCACATGGCACTTTTGCTTCACCAGTGAAAAAGCATGTGGAAGTAAATATCTGTGTGAGAGTCCTTCTGTATACTTGCTAACAAACACAGAGGTATTCAGATGCAGAAAAGGACTCTTATAACTAGTCCATAACATAGATTGGTATTATTTTGCCTATAATTTCAAGGGTTGAAGCTGAAACAAATTGTCTATGGCCAGCTTGAGAACTGGGGATTTCTCAGCTTACTGTACCACTATAAACTATATAAATCAATGGTGCAACCTCATTTGGAATACTGTGTGCAGTTCTGGTCACCACACCTTAAAAAGGATATTATAGCTTTGGAAAAAGTGCAGAAAAGGGCAACTCGAATGATAAAAGGGTTGGAACACTTTCCCTATGAGGAAAGGTTAAGGCGCTTAGGGCTCTTTAGCTTGGAGAAACGACGACTGAGGGGTGACATGATTGAGGTTTATAAGATTATGCACGGGATAGAGCAGGTAGAGAAAGAGGTACTTTTCTCCCCTTCTCACAATACAAGAACTTGTGGGCACTCAATGAAATTGCTAAGCGGTCGGGTTAGAACAGATAAAAGGAAGTACTTCTTCACCCAAAGAGTGATAAACACATGGAATTCACTGCCACAGGAAGTGGTGGCGGCTACAAGCATGGACGACTTTAAAAGGGAATTAGATAAGCGTATGGAGCAGAGGTCCATCAGTGGCTATTAGCCACAAGGTATAGATAGGGACTCTGGGGCAAGTGATGCTTGGGGGGGGTCAACAGTGGGAGGGCTTTTAATGTCCTGTCCCCACTGGTGGACCTCCTGATGGCACCTGGTATTTTTGGCCACTGTGTGACAGAGTGTTGGACTGGATGGGCCTTTGGCCTGATCCAACATTGGCGTCTCTTATGTTCTTAAATTCCTTCTGAAGCGTGGTGGGAATAAAACATCATAGAGAGATGAACAAAAACGACACCATATTTTTCTGTTGATTAAGACATCCAAGTTTTTGGGTCACTTTTCACTAAATTTATTTATTTATTTTATTATCAAATTTATATCCCACCCTCCCCATAAAGCGGGCTCAGGGCGGCTTCCATAAAAACATAAATACATTAAAATTACACAAATATTTAACCACACAAATAAAAACAATATAAATACAAAGTGCTGGCAGCAGTTAAAAATTAACCTAGATGGCAGAGTAAATTTCCACTGCCCAGATGTTCCACGATGTTTCTGCTCATAATCAGTTGGATGTTAAAACCACAGATCAGAGCTCTGCAGTAATGGCCTGCAGTAGCAGCGGCCCCTAATTAAATTCCTGGCGGAAGAGCTCCATCTTGCAGGCCCTGCGGAACTGCAAAAGGTCCCGCAGGGCCCTGATCTCCTCCGGGAGCTCGTTCCACCAGGTAGGGACCGCCACTGAAAAGGCTTCGGCCCTGGTAATAGCTAGCTTGGCCTCCCTCGGGCCAGGGAGGGTCAGCCGATTTTGAGACCCAGACCGTAGTGTTCTTGGTGTTATAAGCCAAGCTCTTGTAGTACTGAAGACTTGTGAAACAAACAGCCTGTGCAATGCACTCCAAAGGAAGATGTGGAACATGGGACTGTTTTTGAAATAATTTACACTGGATGGATTTCATTTTCTTTTCCCTTAATGTGAATAGCCCAGTAATAAGCAATAAATCAGTGAGCAACTGAACTTCCATTACCTTACAGCTAAGCCCTCTTCTGTGCCACAGAATAGTTCTCCCCCCCAAGAAATATCACTTTGATCTGTATGCACCTGGCAATAGCTCACTAGACAATTTGGAAGAAACTGAATGCTGAAGATCAGACTGTGGCTTTAACTAATGGATTGTGCTGGATCTGAGGCATGTCTGGAGCGCCAAGAAAAATTTTGGTGGAGAAAACTAGAGAACTCCCTGGTTCTCCAAAGCAACTTATACCAGATGATCCTCTGGACTCTCAAGAAAAGGGGTGGGTGGTGGGTGGGGAATGTGCAGCAGGAGAACAAAATTGCTCACCTTGCATTAGCTCATGCCAGAGTTCACACAAAACTGTGTGGGATTATCTCTCCAACTTTGGTGGTCATAAACTGCAGTCCTACTTGTTCCCATGCCATTCCTGGACCATCACCAATGGCTTGGGGCAAGGGATGTCAAGGGCATTCAATGGGACAAAGGAGGTAGCAAAACCAAAATCCTTTCACTCTTCAGTTCAAGCCATAATAAATTAAATGTCTGACAATTTGACTCCTTGAAGCAGCAACCTCACTCCACCTAATCACAGGACTGGCTCCACTGTCATACCCTCTTTCCTTCCTTTTAGGCTAATAATGTATTGTTTGCTCTTTTCCCTTCCTTGTGCACTTGCAAGAGCAAATGGCATGGTGGTGGAAAATAATAACTCCTTTCTAGGTTTACCAAATTAAAAAAAATAGAAGGTGTCAAACTCCATTTGCCTTAAGACAATTTTCTAGAACGATGCTCTCTGAAAATATGAATCAAGCCAAATTACTTAGGAAGATGTATGCTTTTCCCAGGAACAGATTCCACAAAAATGAGTGGAACCAGATTTGAAATACAGAGGCTTTCCAAATGCCACACAGTGAGCAAAGCTGCACTGTGAATTCTGTGGTTCCTGGACCCTGACCTTGACCTCTGGACACGGAATATCAATCTCAGCACCCAGCAGTGCCAGTGAAAAAGAGAACAGGCTATTATGAAAAACAGGACTGTTGTATCTTCAGCTTTTAAAGTATAAAACTATTACTAGATTGACATCACTGTAATATTTGGCTATTGGGAGAAAATTAATTTAATTGGGGGGAAATTAATGTAATTTCTTAGAAATTTCTTAGAAAACTGCTTTTAACTTATAAAAGGTAGAATCAGTTTGGGCGGCGGGCAGCACTGCGTTTCTCCCCCCCTCTCATCAGCCCTTTCCCCCGCCTTTTTCCCTTCCCCTGTCAGGCGGCAGGTGAGCCAGTGCCGGCCCCTCTCCCGCCCCGCTCGGGTGTCGTCCTTTCTCTGTCTCATCCCCCCAGTTCTGTGAGGAGAGGTAGTGATGGGTTGCCAACCTCCAGCTGGGGCCTGGAGACCCCCCAGGGTTACGATTGGTCAGGCCCCCTGGAGGAAGTGGTAGCCTAGACAGGACAAACTCTGTGGTATACCATAGAGTCCGGATGAAGTCCCTTCCTGGATTTCTTCCTCCACAGGAGCTGCTGCCCCCCAATATCCAGGAATTTCACAGGCTGGAGTTGGGAACCCTAAAAGGTGTTCACTACACCCTCCCTCGTTTGTGGTGGAAGCAGTGGGCCTCCCAACCCCCCCCCCCCCCCGGAGCACCCCTCACGCGAGAGTCTCCTCTCTGTGCTTTAAGGGAGGCTGCAGGGCCAATTCCACCTTGGTTGAGCTGAGCCAGTAGCTTTGGGGCTGTTGTGTCTCCCCCCACCCCAAGGGCAACATCCAGTCCCCTGAAGAAGTAGCAGCTGCCCTCTCCCCTTCTGATTTCTAACTTAAGGTGGCTGTCCCAGTGGCCTGATGAATGAGGACATCCGTATTCACACGTGGCCCTGTTCTTATGATGTCAGCCTAAAGTAATCCGTTTTCTGAAAATGGGCAAATACTTGAATCCTTTTGATCCTTCAGATATCTAAGAGGATATAAAAGTTGTGCAGATGTGGGAGGCTTGGGGTTGCCTTTTCAGCACCAGTTTTCTTTGGGTGAGAGAATGCTGTACACAGAGGCTGTAATCATTTAGGTTCTTTATCATGTCTGTAGGTACCCATGTATTCTGGATTATTCTTTAAACTCAAAAAACCCCTGAAGAGCTGCACTGAACTATGACACTCATTATCTGGCTCTCGACAAATCTTCATTTCAGCTTTACCTAACTTACTTTACAAGACTGTGGGCATGAAGGAGGTAACAGCTACAAAACATTTTGCATGGTGAGAGTGTTACAGGGATCATTAATTCCTACATACATAAATTGGCATCTTGTAAGAAATTACAGGGGATAAACAGTTAGGACACATCCCTTCTCCCTGTTATTTAAGAGCAGCATAGGTGACCTCAGGGGTTTGGGGAAATTTCCTGCTCACCTTGCCCTATAGAACAGGTTATTGGGAGTCAGGGCTAAGTGAATAGAAGCTGTTGTTGTACCCTCAAACATGAGCAATTCAGTGTAGAAACAGGGTGATTTTTGCTTTTTTCAGTTTAGCCTGTATACTGCAGGTGGATCTTGGAGAGGATCCTTGAGGCTGGAGGGCTATACCCACTAGAATACTATAAACTATCAATAAGGCTAATCTTCCCCTTCTCTGTTTTACTTTTGTAACTTCAGCTAAATTCTATGGCTCTTAGAGAGCAATCAGCATGCTCAGTCTGTATTTTGTGTATAATCCCATTGAAACACTGTTGAGTTCCCCACTGAATGGAAACTTAGCCTCATTGAAAAAGGGGACTTTTGCCATGGGGGGGGGGTAAGATTAAACTGTAGGCTTAGAATCAATGAAGTCTAAAATTAATTTTGGCTTGTTTGTAGACTACAGCCTACAGTTTACTGCTTTTCACTCACAAAAATTACATTTTTAATAAGCAAATAAGTGACTTGACAATTCCAAATTTGAGCAGTCAATGGAAACATAGAGGTCCGCAAGCCAAATCTATTAAGTTTAAGTCCCTGAATGCTTTTCTGATGCATATTTATTTTAAAAACATCTGTGGAAAATAATGAATTAATGCATCGCTATGATCTGGAAATTAGGGCTTTGGTTTTCTAAAAAACATGTAATGGAAAAAATAGCATCTCAAACAGTAATTTGTACTTCTTAACTTGCATTCTGATTAATTGGTAAGCATCTGTAATTAAAGCATCTTTTTTTCTGCTAAGCTTGTACAGTAAACAACTTCATTATTAGAATGTCAATGAGCAAATTCAGGTTTAGTTTTTTACCATCCTCTTAGGTTTTATGCCCTGAACAAAAAAAAGAGGGTTAAATCTGCCCTTCAGGCCAGGCAACTCTTCGTCAGAAAGTTCTTGCAACTGGCAGCTCAATGATTCACTAATCACTATTCCCCCCCCTGGACTATCCTAAACTGGTTACCTTTCAGCAGAGTCAAGCTGTACTGGAGAGATGAGACCCAACTCCAACTAACTTTAGTAGAGTCAGGCTACAATCAGGGTTCCCATTGTGTCTGACATTTGAAAACTAGTTTACATCAATGCAAACTCTTGTCAGCTTCTGGACTGAGGCTTTGAGACATGAATACAAAACAGTTCTGCACAGAATTCTACTTTCATATATTTGACAGGCCTTATTCCCAGGAAACAGTTTTTATGATTGAATTGTCAGGTATCGTTAAACATCAAGAGAATCTAAAGTCACTGCAACCTATTAAAATCTCTCTCTTTCTCATGTCCTACAAACTGCAAATGTTCTAAATGTTTAGTTATTAATGGTGTTATTATTCATTTGCCCCACTACTAATTTGTGTAAAACCTTAGCTTCATGTCTGAGAAAGTCCAAAACCTCCCCCACACACCAATCTAGTGGCACCAGGAAAGCTAGACTTAGACCTCATCTTCTCTTTCTCTAATGAGGCAATAAATGTCACTGTTCTGGACAAACTGTTAAAATGTGTATGTATATGCACATAACAGTTTTACATTTTACAGAATGTCTGTATTATTTTGCATAGAGATAAAACCTGGTTTACTTTTCTTTAACAGCCCCTTTCTTTTATTTCAGGAGGTTGTTCTAGTTAACTCCTCTTACAGGATCACAATGCTTTTTCTCAAGTGCCTCTCAAGTAGGGCTTCTAGTAGGTAGTAAATTGGTGCTTGACAAGTCCTTGCACCACACTTAGTATATCATTACAGAAGAATAGGAGTGAAAAGCCAAGAAGGCATATAACATGATGGGTGTGTGAGAGAACAGTTATCCAAAGGGATTTATTTTCCACTGACCTCTTCAAAATGGCTAAATTTGGAAACCGGTCAGTGCTTATTACTGGATGTGTGAACAAAATGACATATTATATGTGTGTTAGGCCATATTGCTTTTCCAAATATTTAGGATTATGAGTTTGCATGTTGTGGTCTCACAGCACATGCCTGCAAATCTGCAGGTCAGAACAAAGACATATTTTCTTCTTCTGTTTAGTATTGTTTTGGGTTAGTGTTCACACACAACGAAGCATTGGGCTTTGTGACTCTCAAAAAGCCACCTGCCCATGGCACGAGGGGGGGGGGAGGGTTTAAGCTATTTTTGAAACTAAACTTTAAAAAAACCATTTGTGGTGTAGCACAATCATATGGTATGGTTTTTGTTTGCTGCCCCAAGGGCAAAAAAGTCTAACCTCACCAAGTGTCCCCAAGATCATAGTCCTATTCAGAGCTTCACGTACCTGTAGGCTAAACTCATGTAACTGGAATGAGAAATACACTTAATGCTTTGACCGCCAAATATTCAGTAAAAGGTCTGAGCAGAGCCCTTATGCGAACACTAGTATTTGTGCACAGATTCTTTTATACTGCTGAGTACCGTACAGAAATGGTCCGCAGTGGCTCAGAGGTTAAGATGCTGAGCTGCAGACTGGAAGGTATGTAGTTCGACAGTTCGAGACCCATGTGACAGAGTGAGTTCCTGTCTCTGGCCCCGGCTCCTGCCAACATAGCAGTTCGAAAGCAAGAAATTGAAAGTAGATAAATAGGTAGCATTTCAGTGGGAAGGTAACAGCGTTCCATGCACCTTGGCGTTTAGTCATGCCAGCCACGTGACCATGGAAACATCTTTGGACAGTGCTGGCTCTTCAGCTTGGAAACGGAGATGAGCACCATCCCCTAGAGTCGGATTCAACTGGCTTTCGAGCAAGGGAAACCTTTACCTTGACCTTTTTACCCTACAGAAATCCATATTCTCAGCTGAACATATATACCATCCATGTGTACATTTGCAAACACCTTGGACTCTCCTTTGCTTGTATGGAGGCTGGGGGGATGAAGCTAGTGGGCATGATCTTACTCCCGCTGTATATATTCAACATGTAGGTATTTAAATGTCTGCACAGGGCTCTTGTACATGTCTAAAGTAGTTCTTTGGAATTTTGCCCATGTTGTTATTTTTAACTATGAATATTACTTCTTATTTTAAAAGGTCATGGATGGTAGCAACTACTTCAGGTACCTTTTGGTGTAGGTTCAGGAAAGAAATTTAAGAATGAATGAATGAATGAATGGCACCTGATCCAGCAAGAGGAACCATAAGCAAATTGCTCCCTCTGCAAATGTAAGAAGAGGCTGTTGCACACAGGCATGACTTTTGCATCATGTTTGTGACCCTGGGATCTGTGTACACAGTGCTGTTATTCAGGAGTGAGCAGTGATATTGTCAATTGTCATAAATTTATGTTAAAGTTGTGCGCATTAGAATGAATGAAATTATTTTCTATGCTTACCTCTCCATTGAAGAAACAGAAAATGGTTGCCACAAGTAAACCCTAAGGAAAAAGAAATGGATTTAGATTGTTCCTGTGACTGTCCTACTTTTTGTGTTTATGGTACAAAGAAATGACACAAGTGTAATGCAGTCATAACATAATGCAAACATAATTGTGTATTGTAGACTGTGATAGCTAAAACTGACTATTTTACAGTGACAGTTTTCAGTGCTGATCCCTCCACCCCAGTAATACTAGCTTTCTCACCACCTTTCTAGTTGACATGAGATGGGCATATCCTCTATACCAACTAAAAAATGTAGAGGTGTCTGAGGACAAACTACCACTTGGATGCCATTGTTAAAGGGAAATGAAAGGTACATTGGCGTTAAGGAGAGGAGAGGAACAATACCATAAATGCCACAGATTTATTGCGGCATACATTTCTCACTTGATAAAATACATGTTCTCTCTCTCACACACACCCCCACACACCACAAGGAAACAATATGAAAGACCTCCCAATGCCATGATCTGTGAAATTAAGCAGAGTACAACAGTGTACGAAGTAAGAACAGAATCCCACAGAGTAGAGCCCCGTAGTCCCAGAGACCATGCTGCAACTGATTGCCTCAGCAATAGAAGGAAGGCAGTTGCCTGCTTGCATTTCACTGAAAATGCCTGCAACATCAGACCATAAAATCATGGCCCGACAAACCTGCTGTTCTGCTGCTCTCTCTTTTTAAAAACATCCAGCCTGATTAAGACCTCTGGGGACCTCAAAAACCTGCGCAATTCTTTGCATCTGTTTGGTTAGTCCTAATAAAAGGTATCACACAGAATTTATTCTTGTTTTAAGACCAGAGGGAGCCATTTAATAAAAGCAGTCATTGTGTTTGTTCCATATTTCTAGCTAAACAACGCTAATTTAACATCTGTAGTGAAAAGAAACCAGACGTCCTGATTACATTCAAATCAAATCAAATAAATTTCCTGATCTAAAACGACGATAGTAGCATGTTGGAAGAGCAGTGATCTTCCACCTATTAGACAATGGTATTTTAGAATTTGGAACCATTTATTAATGGATAAAATATCAGATTGTTTAACAAGTTATGACTCTTCTTCTGGTTCCTCTGAATATTTAGAAAGATGGTATCCAGTGCTGGAGAAACTGGATGACATACTTGAAGACTACAGACCTTCTCAGAGACATCAATATTATAATTTTTTGAAAACAAGTTGGTTAATTTGATTTGAGTTATGGATTTTAATGGTATAACTTTTCTCTTGGAAATACTATTAGAAGTTATGACACTAGAACTGATTGTGTAAAAGGTTTATAAGGTTTGTTTTTACATTTTTTCTTATTTACGTTATATTTTGAAGTTATACATTCTGCTAAATTGTTGTACTACTTTGTCAAGTACTGTATTACTTTATCAAGACATGCTCATGTTTATTCTCTCTTACTTATTTGTTAATTGTTGAAAATGAAAATAATTTAACCCCCCCCCGGATATATTCCTGTTCAGCAATTTCACACTAGAGCGCCCTTTCTGAAGTATGATGACTCTGAGGTTAGCAGCGGAGTATCCTGGAAGACTGAAATGTTCTCCTGCTGTTCTCCTGCTGATTTCTCCTGCTGATTTCAGAAGGCCAGTTCAGTGCTATGCCTGGGACCATTTCAGTTTGTGAAAATACCATGGGAAGTGCAAGCCCATTCTTCAAGCATGCTGCAGTCATGACTGGAATACAGTCCTCACATTTCTGGGAGGCATAGCACTCTCTTTACATGAAATTATCAGGTTCTCATGGAAGCCACAAGGATATCTATTGTGTGAACTGGCTCTTAATACTGCTATTTTAAAAGCCAGATATGCGTCCATTTATTATTTTATTTAAGGACCTATATTTAGGGCTGCCAACCTCCAGGTGGGGCCTGGAGAGCTCTCAGAATTACAACTGATCTCCAGAGACCTTGGAGAAAATGTCTGCTTTGGAGGATTGGGCTCTCTGGCATTATATCCTGCTGAGGTCCTTCCACTCTCTAAACCCTGCCCTCCCAAAATTTCACACCCCCCCCCGATATTTCCCAGCCTGGAGTTGGCAACCCTATCTGTGTAGATAGCAGAAGGGTATTACTGGCAGGTGATAGCATATATCAGTCTGGAGGATGACCTGTTGAATGCTATTGCTGACATTATTGCAGTTTGCTATAGTGTTGCCTGGGTAGATGTGGCCCAGAAGATTAGTTTTCTTTGGAGGAGAGCAGTGGACTGATCAGGGGTCATTTCGTAGAAAAAGAGCTAGGGGGACTCATTAGCATAACTCATTAGCATATGCCACACCCCCTGACATCACCGGAAGTGTGTCCTCCCCATAGCCGGCGGCGACCTCCAGCGGGCACCAGCAGGGAGCTCCAGGCCCCACCCTCCCGCACCTCACCCGGGGGGATGGCGTCCCCCCGCGTCCCCCCCAAATGACCCCTGGGACTGATTAATTCTTGCAGTAATTCTAAGTGCACAGATAATTTGAATGACAGAATCAAGCATGTTTTAGACATAAGAACAGCAATGGCACATCCCCAGTTTATTTTTCTAGTGATGTCATGGCACTGGAAAACAGTGTCTGAGGGATCGAAAATAAATTACAGTGCCTTTCGAATAATGTCATTTACAGCCACTCCTTTTGGTATCTTCTTCACATTCTGTGAAGTGAGGAAGATTAACGAGGGCAAAATCACTTCTGACCATCTGCTAAGATTCACCAGCCTAGATAGGCAATTATATCATCTTCAAATGAAAGCTATTTTCACTTGCCTTTAGAAAACCAAATTGCTCTCTGCATGATTTTTGCTCTTATGTCAGTTCAGGAAGATACAATTTTCAAACCAAGAGAGAAACTGTTTTTACAGAACCTATTAATATTATTGGTTTCCAAATATAGCTTGCAGATTGTGACTGAGTCTAAGATTCATTTCTAATAGGGTTGCCAGGTCTGGGCTGGAAAATACCTGGAGACTTTGGGAGTGGAGACAGGAGAGGGTAGGGTTTGGGGAGGAAGGCCTCAGCATAGTATAATGTCCACCCTTCAAAGCAGCCATTTTCTCCAGCGGAGCTGATCTCTGTCAGCTGGAGATCAATTGTAAAAGTGGGAGATCCCCAGGCCCCACCTGGATGCTGGCAACCCTAATTTCTAATGGTTAGCTATCCACAGAAAGGTCCAATATGTCATTCTCATAAAATAGTCTCTTTTTCTTTTTAATTTTTTAAAGTAAAAGTGCATATTTGAGGTGTGGACATCTGAGGTGCATATAGGGTTGCCAAGTCAAAATTTCATCGGAGCGAGGACTCCCCGCTGGTGGCTGGAGGGCGGCTGGAGCGCGCATCCACGTCACCTGGAAGTGACATGACACCACCGGGCATGCTGGGGCGGGACCACAACCATCTGAGGGAAAACCATAGAGTTTTCCCTCGGATGACCGTGGCCCCGCCCCCAGCGTGCCCGGTGTTGTCACGTCACTTCTGGGTGACGCGCACATCAGGATGGGGTTCCCCCTGGGGCCCGATCCGCTGGCAGTGGGGAACGGGCCTCTGGGGTGGGGGTTCTTGGCAAGCCTAGGTGCATAGCCTATCTGGACTGGCATGAGAGCAACTGTGGAGGCAGCTAAATCGTTCACAAGCAGGCCCATCTGGCCCTGTCAAGGTCTATTACTTCCTCTGTAAACTTAGCAAGCTAAACCATTTGAGCATAAGTACTTACCATAGGCTGAACACACCCCCAAACTACTTGAAGAATTGCTTTCTCCCATATCAACCTGCCTAATGTTTGAGATCAAAAGGTGGGGCCTTCCTGTAGACACCTACCTTGTCTGAAGTGAGACTCATGGTGACTCATGACAGGGGCCTCTCAGCAGATGGCACCAAGCTCTGGAGCTCCTTCCTAAAGAAGGTGATGTTTGCACTGTCTCTACAGGCCTTGTGTGGAAATTGCCAAAAACTAAATTTTATTCCAGAAGGCCTTTGGATAGATATTGTGTCTGGACACGTTTAAATGGTATTTATGATATGAAATGTTTATGACTGGATTTTTATCTTTGTGGGAGGCCTTGGATACCTAGTGTGGTAGAAAGGTATATAGAAGTATACAAAATAACAAAATCTCCTCTTATTCTTTGTTGCTCACAGCCCTTACTGAGAACTGCTTTATCACTATTTTTCTGCTTTTAAATGGGAAATAGTGATGTCGTATTGCCAATCAGCTTTGAACATATTATGTAACCAATCAATGTCTCTGAAAGCAAATTCAAAATGTGTTGGCAGCGATTCCCACAAAGCATTGCCCTAACTCTGAATGACATGCAGTGTACCAAGGTTCAGCTGTGTGCATATTCATGACAAGACTCAGGTTCAGTCCTAATTTACATGTAAGCCTGCAGAGGAACACACATGGTTGCCATGGCAACCACACTGGTGGTATGGACTTACAAGGGTGTCTTAAACTCTTTTCTAATACTTGAAGAAAGGTATTTTTTTAATCTGTGCCTCTCTACCACTAATAAAGGCATTTTGATCATAGACAACCTCCACTCTTCTAAATTCAGTTCTTATTTGGAGTTTTATAGACATATAGTTTTTTCCCCCAAGAGTGTAATGGGAGAACATGGCTTGAAGTCAATGAGTTTGTTCAGATGGCCTTGAAATTAGATTTTAGTTAACAATTCTGTAGAAGTTGCTGTCTGAGGTAAGAATAAAAGTCTGGTGTGAAAAGTGAGACATAGTTGTTATTTCTACAAGACAGAAAGTAACAGCAATAAATGGGGTAATAAAAAGGTTGTCAGCACAATAAAGAGGGCTGCCATTGCCTGAACAGGGGAACGGAGTGAGAAGATGTCTCTGTTTATCGCTGGCTTTAAAATAAGGTGAAATGGGATAGACCTTGGATGTGAAAACAGTGGGCTGTTTGAACCTGGCACTATTGTGCTTGCTTAGTAGGTAATTATACTAGTACAGAGTGTGTCCATTGCTATTCCTATTGAGAAAGTTTGTGTGGAAGAATGGAAATGTCAGCTAGCCTGGTGTGGAATGGTCAGTGCCCAATTCTCAGGGCTTGCTTATCCATTCGCAACACTTTCATGTGACATAAAACTGCCTTATTCTGAGACAAACCATTGGCCTACTAAGGCCAATACTGTCTACTTTGGCAGTGCATCCCCAAGGTCTCAGGACAAGGGCTTGCATCTCACCCACTACTACATGAACATTTTAAATGGAGATGTTGGGGACTGAACCTGCAACCTTCTGTGTGTGACACTGATACTCTACCACTGATCTACTGCCCCTCTCCGATTCCTGAACTATAATCTATTCTCATGTTATGCTAGAGGTAAAGTTGCAGTTGCTCCAACAGAGAACCTCCTACATTTCTAGAAAATTAATTCTAGGATCTGTTTCCATTTCATGAAGTTACCTAGATATTTCAACAGAAGGATTCAAGAAACTCTATCAAAGTGTAATTTCAACATAACTGTGTGAGAGCAGCTCATATAATCTATTGGTTTAAAAGTTCTCGGTATCTCTCAATTTTGCAGCATTTGTTAGAGGCCTATTTGTGCATTGCTGCTGTGTTGTCAGCAACAAGTCCATTGTGGCTTCTCTCTTGCTGCTCCAGTTATATCTACAGTGATGGAAAAAATAATGTGACTTCTTCACATGACAACACCCTGATACTTGGAACTGTCTTAAATAACATGGATTTGTACATAATTGTACTTTACATGTTCACATCTTGCATGCACCACATTTCTGGCATATTTGTTGCCTATTGTGGGGGGACTGGAAAGTTCATTGCTCCCGTCACTTTCTGTCTACTTTTTGATTCAAGATGGGAACTCCTCTCTGCCAACTTTATTTCTCCTATTCAATTCTACAACTGGTTTCAGACATAACAAAGAAAGAAGATACAAATTTGGAGACAGTTGTAGCTAGACAACTTCAGATATTCTTGGACTGAAGGATCTAGATCCTGGGTTCAATCTGGATTCACACCTGGTCATAGCATGGAAGTTGCCTTGATCACCAGGATGGATAACCTACACCACTCAATTGATGGTCCTCTTGGACCACTATATAGCCCTTGTCCATAGTATCCTGCTAGACCTCCTAACTGGGATGGACTTTGGAGGATAAGAGTTATTTTGATTTTGTTCCTTCATGCAGGGCAGGTACTGGGGGACTTCTGTTTGACATCTTGGTCACTGTCATATGGGCTACCTCAAGGATCAATTGTGTCATGCAGGATTTTTTGGTCACTTGCCCCAAACTGTGAAAACGGCTTCCTAAAGAAGTGAGGTTGGCACCTTGACTTGAAAACTAAATTATTTATTTATAAAATCTATATACTGCCTCTTCAGAGACCAGTTTGACTTTTAATGGTTTTTCTTTTTCTGGAATGCCTTTCAATGGGACCAGAGGAGGGTTGATGTCTATAGATTCACCCCTGAACTTGTTGTATTTTAAATTTGTTTGTTTTATAATGAAATTGTTTTATGCCTCAATTTATTTATTTAGAAAATTTATACATCACCTTCCCAGAGACGTGCTCAAGGTTACTCACAAAAACCCAATAAAATAAAAAATGAGATTAAACATTAATTAACAAATAGCCATAAAAATCTATCCATAAAACTCTGTTTGGACATAAAATCCAGCCAAGGTATAAAATGTCAACAGAATAAATGACCTTCATAATATAGTCTGCAGGCTAGAAGTAGACCATAAAGCAATGACAGAAGGTTGGGCCCTCTCAGTTAAAAGCCTGGGGGAAACTGTTTTGGCTCAGCACCTAAAGGAGAATAAGATGGAGGTCAGGCAAGACTCAAGGGGCTGCCCATTCTACAAATGAGGTGTCACCATTGAAAAATTCCTGCTTCTGGTTGCCACACCCACCTCACCTCTGAAGATGGGAATACCAAAAGCAGGGACAGGGAAGGTGATCCTAACTGAAAGATGGATCACCTGAGCCAGATTATCAGGAGGGACAACAAGTGGTGCATTAGTGGAGGCTGATAAAGGCATTACACGCTATGGAAGAAACCTGAGCTTCCAGTCATGGGCCAGGATGTAATAGCATTCCCAAGTGACATACCAACTCCTTCAGGGCAAGCGCAAACCCAGTTGTGAGAGACTGTGAGGATATCTGGGTGGAAAGGCAGTTGAAAAGGACTACAAAGAAATACATACTCTTACCTCAGGGCCAGAAGTCCTTTGTGTTTTGTGCTGGCAAACTCGCACCACATCATGACTTCTACAACTGTGTGGTTCATCTACCTAAATTTGACTTGCTTAACTTAATATGTGTAAGTTATTCTTACAATGTCTGGGTTATTCCAACTCTCATATGATAAGCTGTTCAGATTGAGTATATTGTAGTGGCTAAGGCTGTGGGCATTGCTCTAGGAAGGCTGGCTTGGCGGTTGGCTCACTGCAAGACTTTGGGCTGAATATCAGCAACATGGACTACTAATGGTGGCTTTTCTTAGGAGGTTGTGGTCAAAAGCACTGTATAAATACTAAATATTATTATTGCTGTTCTAAGTTGTCAGCTTGGCTCTTGCTTGTCTTATTTAAATCATCAAAAAGAATTCACTGCTGATATTACTTATTATTCTATTTCTCTTTCTTGATAAAGAAACAATCAGTTTGTAGCAAATAAGTTCATACTGACGATTGGTCAAGGCACTTATTATTATTATTATTATTATTAGCACTTGAGTTCTAATAGTAGTAACAGTAGTAGTTACATCTGTCTGGGGTATTGAAATATTTTTATTACTGTAAAATGCTCTGCTTTGTGCTTGTTTCTTTTAAATCATTTTTCGACTTGATCACCCATTATGTTCTGTAGACTGGAATTTATATTCCTCTTCACTATCAATAACTAGACTATGCATTACCAGAATGCAGATAGTTGTATGGTGATTTTTCCATTTGCAAATTACTCAAATTAAGTATCTAGTTCTGGCTGCTGAGGCATTTCACTCATGTGGCGAGATGTCATTTTCGCCTTACCTTGCTCTCACCAGCTATGAGGTTGCAGAACCATTTTACACATTCAGATTAATCTATGGATTTGCTCATTTTACGGGCTTTTTAAAAGGTAAATATGCTTTTCAACATGATTCTTTTTAAACTGGGCTGAAACATCCAGAGATTTCTGCTTCTCCCTCAGAGTACCCTATCTGGTACAGGATGTATGAAAGATTGCTCCGCATGCATATTTTCTCTCACATATTCTTAAGAATATAAGAAGAGCCCTGCTGGATTAGACCAGTGGTCTAGCTAGCTCAGCATCTTTTTTCCAGACAGTGGCCAGCCAGCAGCTCTGGAGGAGAACATTCTTTACCTAATGGATAATGGCTGACAGAAGTAAAGGAGGAGACTGAACAATACAATGATGGGGGGAAAGCACAAAATGACTGAACAAATAAGCAGCTAGAGAGATCCACAGGGAGCTGAAAAAGTGCGGGAAACTAACTATGTTGTAAGGGAACCAAGTACAGTGAAGCTAAGTATTTGAATTGGAAATAGACAGGTAGCTCTTCAGTTCTAGAAACCCTTTTAGAATACTGTCGTGTTGGAAAAGAACATGAAAGTCTGCTTTATTTTTGCCTTTCATTTTTAAACTGCTCAGTTTATCAGATATGACATCTGCATCCATTCGTTATGCCCAAACAATCTCATAATAGCGAAGCACTTATGAAGCTGAGAAACCAGCAAGACAAGGATCATTGCTGCTTCGACTGAAAAGTGTGATATGTTAAGGACAATCTTGTCAAGAGAGTGGGACAGTTAGAGCTGAACTGGCTCCTATTGTTCAGGTTCACTTTCCGTCTGAGAGACCTGGCAGGGGATGCTTTATTGTGTTATTTTCCAGCTGAGAATACCACTCTGTGGAGAAAATGCTATTATAGTGTTTCAAATGGAAACATGCAGCCTCTGGTTCAGCACCTTCCATCTTCCTATTAACTGTGGAGTGCACTGGGATACCAAGTACTTTTGACACAAAAGCAGAGCATTTCTGTTCAATATACTCAAAATGGATTAACACAAAAAGATGTAAACCATTTCGGGGGGGGGGGATCCTCCTGAATTGCTGTGTTCATATAGCTATAAAATGGGGTATTTTGCAAAATCTTTAATCTATATTATTCACACTTGCAAGAAGTAGGGCCCTAGTTCTTATAAAATGGGGTATACCAACAGATAAGCCAGTATAGTACTACAACACACATTGATATTGTAATAATTAATTACAAATATTGACACCTGAGAAAATTACAGGAAAGGTAGGGCAAAGAGAAGGTTTCCTTTCTTATCCTTGGAGTCCTTGTGTCCATCAGGTCCATGTACTTCGTGCATGATGGAACCAAGAGGAGACTGATGCAATGTCCCAAGATCTTCCAGGGCATGGCAGTGGGCCTCTTTATTTGCCTCTCACACAGAGGGTGCATAAGTTTACCAAATGAAGGATTCTAGGGAGGCCAGTGCTGTCTCATGAAACGATGTACCACCGGCCTCCACATAACTGCTTGGCGAGCCCTAGGTTGGCAGAGAGTGCTCAGTGGTGCTCACTGCTTTTTGTTGAAGACATCTCCATCCCCCTGCAAGCTGAGGGACACCATACGTGTTAGTGGAGAGATTCTTCAGAGGCATGGAAAACTCCAGAATCTGCCCAGCACAAAACTTCAGAATCTCCCCAGTATGCATTTTTTCCATTGATTTCTACCACTGATAAAAAATTTCTTCCCAGCCCCCCGTTTCCTGCCCTCCATGTCTGCACTACTCAGACTAATCTCAGATTAAAAATACATTTTATTTGTATCCCATCTTTCCTCCAGGACGTTTAGAGTGGCATTTCACAGTGCAATCCTAAACTGAATTATGCCCTTCTAAACGCACTGGTTTAGAAGGGTGTAACTCTGTCTAGGATTGCGTTGCTTATCTCACAACCATCCTTAAATAATTGATTAGGCAGGAAAATCATGATTTGCCACGGAAAACAGTTCTGCCAAACAATTCTCTCCTTCTAGCTGGCTTTTATTGCATAGGATCTTGCAAAGGATTTTTTTTGGGGGGGGGGGGGAGCAAGTAAAGCACACCCTTGTCCTCAAGCAGTCTATACTGGTACAATCCAATGTGAGATTCCCTGATTTTTGAGACCCAGCCATGAAAGGATAACCCTATCTTTGTTTACTCAGAAATAAATTCCTCTGATTTAAATAAGGCTTATTCCCAACTTAGTATTCATATAAAATTGCATCTCAAGTACTGGCAAGCTGCTACAGATATTTTAAGGTTGGATCACTTATCTAGAAAATACCAGTCCACAAAATCAATTAAGGTGGTGTAAAGCTGACTTGTGCTCATTGACTTCAGTGGCACTAATCCATTAGCTGAACTCAGCTGTGTTTCCTGGGAAAAAATGCCTTTGCCAGATGAAATCTACCAGCAAATACATCATCCAAAACTCTTAGTTAATGTTTTAAACTCTTACCTGGTAATGCATCAATATGTGCATGACGTAATCATAGACTTCTCCAGCAAGTCTGTTTTCTGGTCTCCAAGGAATAATGACAAACTGAATCCCTAACAAGGGCACGAGGATTAAAGTGGCTCGGACAGCCTTCATGTACATGTTGGACTCAGCCCGATGCGTGTCTCTCAGCTTTGTGACAAGAACTCGGACAATGTTAAGCAGAAAGAAAAAATTGACCTGCAAGAACAGAAACATTATTATACAGGCTTCCTTATTTTTCTAATTTACTAGAAACAATCAAACTTATGAAACTTTAAATACAGGAATATACTGTCAGTTTTCAATATAAAATGGCTTAAAAATAAGATCTGTTGAAATTCCATTGAACATTTTTTATGGCACATACAATCATTACATGATATTCATGGCATTCAGCATGGATCTCTGACCTCAGGAATCTGTAAAGAAGTTTGCAGAGGGGAAAAATGAAGACACCATATTGACACTGTCTGCTGCGTCACTTGGACCTAACCTTCCCCCCACCACAGAATTTATATTTTGTGCTTGCATTTTATTTATTTACATTACATTATTTACACACATAATTTATTTACATTATTTACATACATTACATTACATTCCACCTTTCTGCAATGGTAACCCAAAGAAGTTTAACAACAGCATTCTCTCCTCCTTCATTTTATCTTCAAAGTAACAATCCTGTAAAGTAGGTTAGGCTAAATGAGTGAGAGAGCGACTGGCCCAAGATCACCCACTGAGCTTCATGGCAGACGGGATTTGAACCTGTGTCTTCCAGGTCCTAGGGTCTGGTCACACGGACCTCTTACTGCGCTAGTTTTCCCGCAATTCTTATATCCGAGACATATCCGCGACATATCCGCGACATTTTATATCGCTAGGAGGTGGTCAGACGGTCCCTCTGTCTTCCGCTTCCCTCGCGCAAAGTACTGTTCACACAGGCGGTTTTTTTTTTGTTTGTTTGTTTGTTTTAAATCTGGGCATGCGCTCGTCTTCCCATGCGCTCGGGCGTACATACAAACTAATAAAAAGACCTTTGCTGTCCTTTCTTCTACCCGCTGGCGGCAAACACCCCCCCCAACCCAAGCACAGGAGCCGGGAGTGCCAGACCCTCCTCGGAGTGGGCAAGAGGTTTAGGAGGCATGAACCCTGTCGCCTAAATTTTCACTCCCCTTCGGGCAAGAGGCACTGCCCGGGCTTCCTCCCCTGCCCGGCGGCGGCGGCGGCGGCTTCCCTTCCCAGCCCGCCTCCTTTTCTCTCCCGCGGTGCCTTGCACTGATAAGCGAGGGAGAAGCAGCAGGCGAGGGAGTGGGTCTGTGTATGTGCAGCCGCCGCCATGCGGAGAAGGGACCGGCCCGGGTGGGGAGGCGGTGTGGGTAGAACGAGTTGGGAGAGCGAGCGAGAGCAGCTCTGGCTGGCTAGCTGGCCAGCCAGCCGGCGCACACACCCGGGAGCGGCTTTGAACTTGCTCGCTCCCTCCCAACAAAGTTCCCGGCTCTGCCTGTGCTCAGCGGGGTTTTTTTCTTGTTTGACAGCTGGGCGCAGACGGCGGCCTCGGTGGGATCTAAAAGACCAAAATAAAAGCTAGCGCCTGTTTGCACAAGCGCATAGCTAAAACCAGAAACACACCAAAAAAAAACCAACGGGGGGAGGGTAGCGCGGTCACGGCGGATTGCTGTCCAGATACCAAAACCGCGGATACAAAGCGCGAGATGTCAGAAAACACCTGTTCCAACAGGTGTCAAAAAAACGCGGATAAAAGATCAGAAACCGCGGGAGTCTGCCGGCTTCGGACCGGGAAGCGGGTTTGCCTATGTAGACAGGAAACTTTACTGTGGGAGAAATCAGCTGCGAGTCCGGGAAAGAATGTAGACAGGAAACTTTACTGCGGGAGAAATCAGCTGCGAGTCCCGCACTAAACATCCGTGTGACCACGACCCTAGTCTAACTTTCTAATACTATATCAACTTGGGTTTCTGAAACTCACACCACAATCTTCTCTGTAACAGAAGGCATGGGGAAGGTGGCAAGCAAAAATGCCACATTATGAAGATGAGTACCTTTATAAGGCTACCTTATCTCCACGTCACCTGTATCTCCCTGCCTTTCCCAACCACCACCACTGGTGGGATCTGAACCAGTCTTTGCTACCTTGTTCCCCCTGATCTAAAAATATTTTAAAATATTTTTTTAAAGAGTGCTTCTCAGAATCACTACTTTATCTTCCCTAGTTTTGTGAGCGCAATTACTATGTTGGCTTGAGCCCCACTTAACATTTTTGGAGGCAACGCCTGACACACTATTACTGAGAAACAACAGGACTCCTTTCTGCTTAAACACTATTGTCTCTCCTTTAATGTCTGTTGAATTGGTAGCCAGTACATTTTTTGAATGGCAGTATGTTAAAGAGCAAGCCAGACAGTCAAATCAGTAATCGTGATACATTTTTAACAAAGTAGTTTGAGTTTCTTTTAGAAATATGATGCTTTTCTTTCTTAGAGTGACTGAAGTCCACAGCTCAATACTGGGACCTATTTAATAGTTTGCACAATTCCCGCCAGTGTTGGAAATTGAAAACCCCGGGGGGGGGGGGGATTAGGCTGCTGCAATAAATCTTGAGCCAGCTGCAATTCTGGAGAGGATGAGGAGGAGCTTGCAAGGAGTTCCCATGCAGATGATAAAATTATGATCTTATGCACAGCAGCTTACTTTTACAAACCATTACAAACCAGAGCCAGTTTGGTGTAGTGGTTAAGTGCGCGTACTTTAATCTGGGAGAACCGGGTTTGATTCCCCACTCCTTCACTTGCACCTGCTGATGTGACCTTGGGTCAGTCACAAGCTCTGGCACAGCTGTCCTTGAAAAAGAGCAGTTTGTGTCAGAGTTCTCTCAGTCCCACCCACCTCACAGGGTGTCTGTTGTGGGGAGGGGAAGGGAAAGGAGTTTGTAAGCCGCTCTGAGACTCCAAGTGAAGGGCGGGGTATAAATCCAATCTCCTCTTCTCTTCTTCTTCTTCATTACATTGAAAATGATCAAGTGTAGTTTTCATTCTGCGTGAACAGAATGATTCATTTAAACCTGAACAGAACAACCAAATAATATTCTAAACAGATTAGGTCTCCCTCACCCAAAGTATTACGCCTCCATCCGGCAGCCGAAATCTAAATTCATTTCCCCCAAACAGATTGAGGCTACCTTTTTTTGCATTTCCATTGTACTTATCACCAAGGTATTTGTTTTTATATCCAAAGGATGTGACTGTGTCTGCAGGCAGGCAAAGGTCAGGCTCCAGGTCATTACATTTTTAAAGTTTCATGATACTGACTCATACCCTAGTCTTACAGGCATGGGCTCTTTTTGTAGAAAAAGTCCAGTAGGAACTCATTAGCATAATAGGCCACACGCAACAGCAGGAACTCATTAGCATATTGGGCCACACCCCTGACAGCACAGCTCATTAGCACATTAGGACGCACCCACACGTTACCAGAAATGTGGTTATCCAGCCACACCCACCTTTTGCTTGTTATTCTGTTTACCTTGTTCGTTGTCAAAACCCAGGGCTTTTTTTGTAGCAGGAACCCCTTTGCATGTTAGGCCACACACCCCTAATGTAGCCAATCCTAATGAGTTTCTGCTGTTGGGTGTGGCCTGTTATTATGCTAATGAGTTCCTGCTGGGCGTGGCCAACTTGGGAGCCAGCCGGAACTCTGTTCCTGTGCGTTCCTGCCCAAAAATAGCCCTGCAGGTATGTGTGCAAAGCTCTGGTAAAGATTCAGATTGGCTTGAAGAGACTGAGGCAGCTGCTTCAAAAGCCAGTGCTAGCTAAATCTGCCGGTTGCAATCCAACTGTAAAATGTTCCTGTCAAATACTGACAGGAAGGAATGCATGAGCATAAAATGAGTTTAGGATTCAAGGTAAGCTGCTCAACAGCTTTAATGCTGCTCCCCAGCAGTATCTGGTAACAGTGATTATTCCTAGTGTAGCATCACCAAACCATGCTATTATGCCATCGTGGCACTACTTACTGAGAGGTTATGACATTTCCTCCAAAAGAGGAAAACAGGGACATGCTTTCAATACCCTTATGCTCATATAAAGGCTTCCTGCCTAAGCTCCCTCCACATGACACATTGCTCAAGGCGCTTCTTTGTCTGATAGACTTTCTATTGATTTAGGCACAGCTTGCTTGCTCTGCTTCCGTTTGTGCAAGAGCTCACTGAAAACTATTGATCCTGTGCAAATGGATATACAAGTGGCAGAGGAAGCAGAGTGCACCGCAGTTGAGCAAAGTGCATATGGAATGCGTTCACAGGATCCAAGCCTTAATCTATGCCTGCACTGTTTTTCAGATATGTGCAATGGCAGGCTGTGCTCTGCATACACTGTTAATGTTCATGTGTCTTTCCATGTGTGTGCATTAGAGAACCCCCCCCACCTCCATTCAAAAATTAACTTCTAGGTACCATGGAAAGGGAGTTGAACCCTGAAGCTTAGCAACTCTAGAAACTCACACCAAAAATTTAGCAAGGAATTCTCAAAGGTTGAAAATGGGGATAAAAAAGAGAGACAGGGATAGGTTCCACAAAACCAGGGTTATCCCTAATAAATAGGAACAGTTGGAGCACAGATGCAGCAGCTGGTACTCCCATCAGGGTCACTCACTTGGCAGCGCACTACCTAAAGAGATTAGGATGCAAGTTTGTAGTCCTCGTAGCACATTCAGTTGACAGTAAATTCCATTAAATTCGGTTTAAAATGTTTTAAGTAAATAAATAAGGGCCACACAGTGCCTGCTTTCAAGTTACTCTAGAGAGTTAGTAAAAGAAATAGACACTGAATAACTAATAAGCAATCTGAGCATATGCAATTCCCTGACGTTGAGTCCACCAAGCTTATCATTGTCTACTCTGACTGGAAATGGTTCTCCAGGGTTTCAGGAGAGAAAGGTCTTTTCCATATCTGCTATCAGAGAACCTTTGACTGAAGTCACCACTGGTTGGACTTACTTGTAAAGTATGTGCCCTCCCTCATCCTCCCTTCCTAAAGTTTGAGTTTATTTTAACATGACAGATTCAGAACCATCCTAACAGTTTTTACTGATAAGGCTGACTGGGGCTGACTTTTTGGGATGCTTACAACTGGAGCCTTGGGCTCTGAGCCCTGTGGGTGTTGTGGCCCCAATATGCACATAAGGCTCCCCCACCTGCAAGGGCTTCACCACTAATTTTGATGTAAACTGCTCCGAAGTGCAGTCTGGTTCCACACATGAAAAGAGAACTTTGTATGTTCCAATTATTCATGTGAACATTGTTGGTGGCCACATGAAACACTGGATTAGTCTGAAAGTGCTGTGTCACTAGAGAGAATAGCTGGTTGATTACGATGTGAGGGTGCATATGGTAAAGTAGGCTGTTGCCTTAAGAAGCACTGGCGACTATCAATCACTTCATTTAAATCTGTTCATGACAGTAGCTTGTCAGAACTAAACAACCTGTTCTGTTCCATGGGACATGCTGGCAGCTGAAATGAATGAAGCTTTTTCTTTGCATTGTATTTATATAATATCACATAATTGATATAATTTGCACTGAATTAGAAGGTGTTTCATTTCAATGAGACAATTACTGGCATACTGGGAAGCATGAAAAATCTCCTTGCTACCATCTGTGCCTCCCAGCCATCTGGAATCACCAGGAGCCCGGTACTATTAACGACACATATCCGAAAATAATGAATCAGCTGCCAAAAGGCACCTCATGAGGCTTATTAATTAGAAGATAAAGATTTATCAAGATACAATAATACAAGAAATGGAAGGCAATATGTATGAGGAAAGAATGAAGATGATGTGCATGATCAACCTAAGGGGAATGGGAAATGGCATATGGTAACTGCCTACAGATATGTAACAAGATGTCAGGGGGAGGAAAGAAAACATTTGTTCTTCCTATCCTCAGGATAGTGTTCTCACAGATAATTCTGTTCCTATGTATAGGATTGTGTGGGATTGTATATGCACTGGCAGCATGCGTTGGGTCTTGTATTTTTTAGCAGTGTAATTTATATTAGAATGCGGCATGTCAGCCCTGCTGATTTGTAGCTGTTTTTAAAGCCATTTTTTCCAGCACTGTCACTAAACAGCATATATATTGTGTTCAGACAGTGACTGTTTGCACTGAAAGGGTGCAAGAAGAGGTGGCCTCCAAAACAGGCTAAATATAATCAGCGTCTCAGAATTTCATCGCACTGATGAATTACTGTACATGCTGTTTATAATTATCTGGACTTGTTCTTTGCAAAAATTCTGTATGGGCTGTTTAGAAATACTTGAAATAATTGCCAGTACAAAATCCCTCTCTCATCTTTACTCCATGGTTACCCTTCCTTCTGCCCCTCCTTCTATGTTGCATCTCTCCTGACTGACATGTACAGTAATTGGTGATTGCATCACCCTAGTAATGCTATATATGGTGGCCAGTATAGGAGCTTATACCAGAATTTGTACAGGATGGAGTGACATATATTCAACTCACGCAAATTTGTGCTACCAGGTTAGTAGGCCAATATTGAAAAAATATTTTTATATAAAAAATGAATTTCTTTTTGAAACATATAACTTTACGGAATTATTTCATTCCCTTTCATATTTAGAATTATTGGTAGACTTTAATTGGCTAGACTGGAGGCCCATCTTATAGAATAATAATAAACAAATACAGAAGGTAATTTTTATGTTTAGCATATAGCATTTTTCAATTAACAATAATGTATATAAGGGAAACTATAATGAATTTTTCTTTGCTTCCCTTTTCCCTCTTTTTCTGTTTGCAATCAGTATTTAGGAAACAACATCTGGCCTTATACTGTATATGTATTTAACATCTTATGTAAAAAACTTTTTTGAATGTATGTCAAATTTGTAATTGGAATTGTGACCACTGAGGAAGGCCCTTTGAGGGGCCGAAACACGTTTGTTTCAGTTGCACAGCACTAACCCATCTATGTAGGAATGTTGAGAAGTTTTTTATGTCTGAATGGTATATTTTTAATGAATCTAAGTTTTAAAATGTGTACACCTGAATAAATTTTGTATTTTCATAATATTTAGTGTCAGCTTAAGCCTTGTGGATCCACAAAAACTTCCATGCCATCCTGGTGGTCGATCTCGATCTAATATTATGTGGGTGGCTCAGGCTGCCTCAAAGATTTCAGGGGACAACTCCGTCTTGCAGGGGACAGGGCATTCTCCCAGGGTGGCTCCTAATTTAACGCCTGGTGGAACAGCTCCATCTTACAGGCCCTGTGGAACTGCATAAGGTCCCACAGGGCCCTGATCTCCTCCAGGAGCTCATTCCACCAGAGAGGAGTCACCACTGAGAAAGCCCTGGCTGAAGCTAGCCAGGCATCCTTTGGTCCGGGAAGGGTGAGTTGGTGTTGAGACCCTGATCGCAGTGCTCTCTGGGGGACATGTGGGGAAAGGCGGTCCTTCGGCTATGTAGGTCCCTGACCATAAAGGGCATTAAAGTGAATTTGATATGCTATCGGTAGCCAGCGCAATGCCTTCAGTGCAGGCTGAATGTGCTCCCGTATTGGGAGGCCCATCAACAACCTGGCTGCAGCATTTTGCACCAGCTGTAGTTTCCAAATTTGCAATAAAGGCAGCCCCATGTAGAGAGCATTACAGTAGTCCAACCTCAAGGTGACCATCGCATGGATCACCATTGCCAAGTTGTTGCATTCAAGGAAGGGAACCAACTGCCTAATCAGCCGAAGATGATAAAAGGCCGACTTGGCAGTGGCTGCTACTTGGGCCTCCATTGTTAAGGAGGTATCCAGGAGCACTCCCAAACTCCTAACCTCTCGCGCTGGCACCAGCGAAGCCCCATCGAATGTTGGGAGTGGGATCCCTACCCCTGGTCCGCCCTGACTCAGGCACAAAACCTCTGTCTTCGTTGGATTAAATTTCAGTCAACTCAGCCTAAGCCAACCAGCCACGACTTGTAATGCCTGGTCAAGATCTTCTGGTTTGGAGTTGGACCGGATGCCCAACAACAGATAGAGCTGGGTGTCATCAGCATACTGATGACATCCCAACCTGTGTCTCCATGCAATCTGGGCAAGGGGGCGCATATAGATGTTAAATAACAATGGGGACAGCACCGCCCCCTGAGGCACTCCACAATCAAGTGGGTGCCTTTGGGAAAGCTGTTCCCCCAGCGTCACCCTTTGTCCCTGGCCTTGGAGGATGGAGACGAGACATTGCAAGGCAGGCCCCTGGATTCCAATGTTGGCGAGGCGGTGGGCCAGTAGCTGATGGTTGACCATGTTAAATGCAGCTGACAGGTCCAACAGCAATAGCACTGCTGATCTGCCTCGATCCAGATGCCTCTGGAGGTTCTCTGTGAGGGCGACCAGAGCCGTCTTCCTCCCATGACTCGGGCGAAAGCCAGACTGGAATGGATCTTGAATGGAAGCGTCATCCAAAATCCCATCCTTTAATAGAAACCATGGCATGTAGAAAATATATCACTAGGATTCAATGCCATCCTGTCTCTTTGTGTGTGGGAGGGAGAGGGTAGGTCCTAAGGGATAGGTAGAGCTTGTGGATTTCTCAGCCGTACTTGTAAAATTGCATGTGGGAAAGCACTTACACTAACAGCCTCACCGTGTAAACATGGGCAGACCCACAGAATAGAGCAAATATGACTCAAATCATATATTTTGTAATTAGAAGAAGTTGAGCACTCCCATCATGTGCACCATTTCCTAACAGCAGGCTCCCCTGAATACAACAGCATTTGTTTCTGAGTAAACATACACAGGATTGCATTATATATGAAGCAGAACTCAAGACATATACACCTGATATTCTTACCAATAAAGCTGCCATCACTGGCCCATGAACGACATACAGCAACTGAGTGTCAACACTCATCCAGCAGCTGGAATTAAAAATATATATATAAAATAAGTAAAACTGGTTGTTTTTTTAAATTCTCAATATAAAATATTTTGAAAGACCTGCTGCTTACTTATCATTGAAGTATTTTGCTCTTGCCACAGCATGGATTGATGCTGGCACTAAAGGAAAGCCTGGAAGGATTAATTACAGACATCAGATTTCATATCATTTAAGAATTCATTCCATGTTAGTTGGAAAAGAACCTGTTAAACAGCATAAGAATACCCCATACGATTTACAAAAGAATGACAGATCCAAGCATTTGAAAGTGCAGGAGTTGCACACTATAGACTGCTGTGGCGATAATTCTTTTTGGTAAGGAAAAACAAAAGTGGGCTCCCGACCCATACCATGGTCAGTGACAGACTGTGCAGTCCAAAGCAGATTACTGAGATGTAAGTCCTGTTGCACTTAATGGGATTTACTTTCTAACAAGAGTGCATAGGATTGCAGGCTGAAAAGGCTGCTGGAAGTGCTGCATCTCAAAGCAACTACAAGGGCTATAATATTTACAAACTGATATGGTCCAATCAAAATGAGACCTGCTATGGAATCCTGAAAAAGCAAGTTTCTCATTAATGGAACAAAAGCCCTATTGTGTGTACAACATATGCAAACAGAATCTTTACAGACATCTTCAAGGTGAAGGCATGTAATAAGTGGGGGGTTGAGCTTAACATAGCAAGGCTGCTACTCCTACCTATAGAGAATCCTTGCAACGTTGCATGAAAAGGGGCTTAATTCTTCAGATCAAGGCAATAAGATCTATGTGACCTCTGCCCTAGCCACAACTGAAAATTAATTTATCAGACTTGGGAATGGCAACAACAGGGCCAGTTGGAGAATAGTAAAGAGAAAATGATTGCAACTTAGTTGCAAAAACTCACGATTTACACAGCTTTTTACCCTTTCATTTTCAGCTAGACCAGTTTAAACACTGTAAAACCAGTACTGGTTTTTTGACTGACAACACAGGAGTTGAGGGCCAAACTAGAGGTAACTGCGCCGTAACAGCTGTTTCAGCACTTGAAAAGGAGTAGGGAGAAAACAAGACCCCCTGCTCCCTCTGTGCTCTGGCCTCCCCCCTCAGGACTGGACTCTGTGGCATTTCTAAATGGCCAAAATTCTTCTCTAAAAAGGTGTTGGCAGTCATGTGTGGGACTCATGGCCACTGTAACCTCTTGTTTGGCCCTGCGTTATGCAGGTTTTAGACGAAGTTTTTGGACATATTTTGAAATAAAATGTCAACATTCTGACATGTTACTGTTTTTAACCTATCTTTAGTGCTGATGATATAGGAACAACATTTGAAAATATTATAGAAACAACCTGCATTCATATTTTTTGAATAAAAACAAGACACTGCTTCACTTCTAGCCCTTCGCTCTCCATGAATTCTAATTTCAGCCTTAGATAACATGGGTGACTCTTCCTTTCTTGCTTCACATGAGCAGTTTTACATTTACTGAACAATTGCAATGTGCAAATCTGTCAGTGTGACAAAAAAGGGCAAGAGTTTGTTTAAAGTGGAAGGATGGCAGGGTACAGCTTTCCATTTTTAACGGTTCTGCTTAATAAAATTCAGATATTTCATTCAGTTCATCTCCCTGTTAGCATACCCATGGGTACAGATTCATGTAAAATTCATGGGGCTGGTACATATTATAACCGTGTGCCTCAAACAAGATTAAGCCAGTCGCAAGCTCCAGGTGTGAAGTTACGTATATTGGTCCCAATCTAAACATAAATAAAATGTCTCCCTCTCCCTTTGCCTGTACATGGCAATCCAGCTCATTTACTGAGGGCTGAATTAGATGAGAGGCTTGTGTTTCCTTTGTAAGTAGCATCTATACAATTCGGACTGAGACCATACTGCAGAAAAAAAACATTCCCTCCCTGTGCCATTTTCCCAACCTGAAATGGCCCTCCCTGTGGAGCTATTCTTTGCCCTATAGGCAAACCTATAGGCATACTGTATGGTGCTGGTATGTTTGCCCCAGTGGGGCGAATAGCAGTTCCCTATGGCTCTTTTTAGGTCAGAAGAACAGTGAAGGGAGAAAATGAGAGGAACACAGGACAACTTGGCATTGCATGCATATAGTGCTAGGAAATATGCCATTCTTTATGTTATGCTAAGAATATTCCACCTTTACATTCATTCTCTTGTTGGTTCCTCCCCCCCCAAATCTGAATTGTGCTATTAGATCAAACAGTACAGACCAAAATATATAATTGGAGAGCCTTACATATTCTGTTAACCCTCAAACCCCCCCCAACCCAACTAATATCACAGTAGGGTTGCCAGCTCTGTCTTGAGAAATACCAAGGTATTTGGGGATGGTACCTGCGGAGAGTGGAGGTTTGGGAGGGTAGGGAATTCAGCTGGGATGGGATGCCATACTAGGGTTGCCAACCCCCCCGGTTTGCCAGGGGTCCCCCGTTTTTTTGGGGGGGTTCTACCCGCCGTCGGCCAGATGGCCGGCGGGGGAAGCCCCACCCCCAACACCCACAGCCACCCATCTCTCTCCCTTTAAGGGTGTGCAACCCGTGTTTTATCCCAAGCGTGAACTCCGCAAGCTTGCAGGGAAAAGCCAGCTTCATTGTTAAAAGGGAAATGCAGCTTCTCTTAAAGGGGAAACACCAGCTGCCGGCTACTTTAAGTTCAGGGAACTGCTGTTTCTGGAGATCCGGCGCACGGCCGGGTGGGTGGGGGGGGTGGCAGACGTCCCCAACGAGACGTCATCATGTTGGGGATGCCCAACCCCTTCCAGGAACGCCCCCAAAGTCCCCCGCTGGGGGTGGAAGATGGACTTGGCAACCCTATGCCATACAGCCCAGCCTTTGCCTTTTCCCCCAGGCGAACTGATCTCTGAAGTCTGGAGCTCAGGTGCAATTCCAGGAGAACCCCAGGACATGCCTGGAAGTTAGCAAGCCTAAATATGAGGCCAACATTGGTCAACCTTACCGGAGTGCTGTCATAACTACTGATCCATGTGACATGCTGTGAACCTTTAGGAAATGGGCTTTAGAAGCACTAAGCATTATGTTTCCAGGGTTAGGATGAGAGCTCATAACTCAGGAAAGGGACCTTGCTGTGCTTTTCTGTGAGTGTTCCAAGCTCATGTGGACTACTTCTAGTGTGACGGCACTAGAAGAAAGTAACAGTTTGTAATTTATACAGAATGGGAAAAAAGCCACATACCCCAGCCCAAGAGGTAATACCAATGCAAACGCTGCTCTTCAGCAAACACCGCCACTACGATGAGTGTATGAAGATAAATGCCTTCACAGAGCATCCAGAAATAGTTACAGCCCAGCATGTACTGGTGAAAAAACTGGAGCACTTTGCAGCTTACCTGTCAGACAAATGGAAAAGAATTAAAATATATATGGACAAGAACTAGGCAGACAATGTACTGCATACCTTGGGTAAGTAAGCAAGCAAAAACACTATTGGTCAGATACAAAGGATTTTACCTCCCTCATATTCGTTGGAGGTTGTCCACATTTCTCAGTGACTATGAGGGACTAATAAATCAGACTTATTGAGTAAATGTTCCTCTTAAATCACAAGGCTTTAGCTTCAAAGAGCCAAGATTCCAAAAGCTGCTATCGGAAACTCACACTTCAGAACACTCTTTTCCAGACTGATGTTTAAATAAGTAGACTCCAAGCCCAGCTAAATCCTGGAAAAGAATTAGCTGACTCCTCCAGAAGGTCACAGTAGCCTGCTTTTTCTTGGTCATTCCTTATGTAATTATAGACATATATAGGTTTCCAGACTGAATTTCCAAAGATGCAGAAGATTCTTTTTTGAAAACTTACTGATAATTCAAGCTAAACACAACAGTTGTTGTTTTATATTAAGAACTATAATCAGGGGTAATTTCGTAGACAAAGAGGTGCAGGAGCTCATTAGCATAACTCATTAGCATAACGTATTTGCATATGCCACACCCCCGGCATCACCGGAAGTGTGTCAGAAGGCAACACCCACCGCTCATGCTCCACTGGGCTGTTTTGGATTGCTAGCTATTGGGGGAGGGGGACGTGCAGATCTGTCCTTGCAGAAGAGGGAGAGCTTGTACCTGAATAAAACTTGGTCTTAAAGG
This sequence comes from Gekko japonicus, assembly GCF_001447785.1. NCBI lineage: Eukaryota > Metazoa > Chordata > Lepidosauria > Squamata > Gekkonidae > Gekko > Gekko japonicus. Next base: position 247,617 of record NW_015172008.1, read on the forward strand.
TGCCACTGGACTGTTTTAGACTGGGGGCCGGGGGGGGGGCCCTCTGCAACTTACCTGGCTGCTTCTTGCTCTGACTGAGGGCTGCTGGGAGCAGGGGGTGGGGCTTGTTGCGTGTGCCCGCCCCTTGGGCTCTTTACTGCTGGAGCTCCGCTCCTGGGCGCTCCTGCAGGAAATGACCCCTGACTATAATTTATTACATTTCTATCCTGCCTTTCTGCTGGCATGAGGTTCCCATGAGGTCTCCTAACCAGGCACAGACTCAATCCAGACTGTTTAGCTTCAGCGAGGTTGCTGGATCATGTGCCCCCTAGTCACAGGGAGAATCCTAAGCAGGTCTATTCAGAAGTTAGTCCCATTTTATTCAACAGGGCAAAACAAGAAAGCGTTTTTAGGACTGCAGCTTTAGTGTCATGTTAACCAGTTTTAAGCTACAGGCAGGTTCCTCTATGGTCAACCAGTAAGCATCCATGGCAAAGTGGGAATTTGAACCCGGGCTTCCGAGAATCTAGTCTGACAATCTGAACACTACCCTATGCTGGCTCTCTCCCATTTTCAGAATGCCCTTCCCCTATTCAGAGTCTCCAATACAGTATTTAAAGGGTCCCTCCATCCCTTTGAGTCCATCGTGCTTATGAGAGCCTGACCATTCACAAAGGTCTAGAATGTCCCTTGGCACACATAGGAAAAAAACAGCATTCTCTTCTTTATAGCAAGTGGTTTCAGGCAAGGTAATGAGCATTTCTTGCACCTCATAGCCTAGCTACAAAAGATAAGCATTTATTAAAGAAATGGATTACTCTCTGAAGGACTTCTTTGGTATATGTATTTCCCCGTGCATATATAATCACTTTGTTTTACAAATTCTCCTTTGCCAATATAGACTCATACCTCTGCAGCAAAAAGTAACTTCAACTCAGTTTCTGTCTATACATCTACTTAACAGTTGGGTATGAAATACAAATTCTGGAAGAGAGTCCTGTTAATTTTTTAATAATTATTTTTCTATGAGCTGTTTTGCAAAGTAATGACAAAATGACAGTCTATGCAACTTGTGGAAGTTATCATTACTTTAGGGCATATCCTTTTGTACAGAGAAGTGAGCCATTTCCCCTCAGATACAAGCTACAGCTGGTACAGCTTAACAGCAGAGACTAATAGCACCAACCTAAGCAGAGTTATACCCTTTTAAGATAATTGCAGTCAACAGGCTTAGGGACTGATGAATTAGGGACTTCCTGCTTCAAACCTTGTTTCTGTTGTCAACTCTCCAGAAGTGAATAATTCTCTCAGCCTCAATGATACTGATGTACCTTATACAGCTAATGTAAGGATCATTTCAAGATCATGTTATGTGAAAAATTTGAATACTTGATATCATGATACAAAAACTTACAATTCACAACTTCTGCAGACAGACTGGCACTAACCAGTGCTTAGCCCTCCAATTGGTTTCTAGTACCAATACTTGACCTGGCTTATATGGGATAATGATGGCATTATATTTCCTTCACCACTGAGCATCCACAACCAGCTATTGCACCACTTGGAATAAGGCAGGATGAATGTTTCTAGCCTGAAGCTGTGCCTGCAGGAATACCTCAGACTCTTTTCTATAACAAATTAAGTAAAGACTAAGCAGGAAGAGCAGGCAAGCAAGAAGAAAGAAGTGTCTTAGTTTTTAGAAAGCATTTTCATGTTATACTGAAGTTATCCTTAGATGGCTTTTCTAAAGTATGGGTTAGCATATTCTATGCTGTGTCTTTCTTGATGTGCTGAATATAGTTTTCTTAGCTGGTGTCCATTCCCAGTAGTTCAATCCTAAATAGAGTTACACTTTTCTAAGACAACTGACTTCAGTTGGCTTAGAAGGGTTTAACTGTTTAGGATTATACTGCAACCCCCTCCCCCATTCTTTGTTCTTACTGATCTTATGGCCAGATGAACACTGATGTGATTGACATCACACATCTGTGTGGCACACATTACTCTGAAGTCATGGCAGGATTTCACTTAACTAAAGCATGCCTGTCTCTAAAAGCTGTCAATAAGCATCTTCTGGGAACTCGCCACTGCAAATTCTTACATTTGACTGGCAGCCAGGCATAGTTGGAAGAGTGAAGTTCAGCTCTACAGATTTATTTGTTACTCACAGACATGCATTTTGTAGATTGTCTAGAATTACATTTGCTTCATTTGTGGATGGACTCATTGTGGGTGGGGGTGTCAGTCAAACTATAGAGACCCTGTATTGGAGAGACAGGCTATGTTGGCATCAGCTGTTAGCTGGTCATGTGTTTTGTGGTTATAAAACAGCACTGGGGTCAAATTACATATTACAAGGGATACTCTTGATTGTAACTGCTGTAAGAGGCCCCAAAACGTAGATCACCGCTGTGTTGGCTGACCTTTTTAAACATGTTGATTCTACAACATAAATCCTCCTGGTTGCTATTCCATTTATTTAGTACATTTTTATACCACACTTCTCCAGGGAGTTCATAGATAGGTCTACTTCCTCGATTTTATGCTCACATTAACCCTGGGACAACTGTGGTGAGGGCGACAGAGAGTGATTGGCCCAAGGCTACCATTGACCTTCATGACAGTGGAGGGATTGAGACCTTGGTCTCACAGATCCAAATCTAACACTCTTAATCACTACATCATATCTCCTTCACTGTTAGATTGATTAAGAACATAAGAACATAAGAGAAGCCAATGTTGGATCAGGCCAATGGCCCATCTAGTCCAACACTGTGTCACACAGTGGCCAAAAATACTAGGTGCCATCAGGAGGTCCATCAGTGGGGCCAAGACACTAGAAGCCCTCCCACTGTTGCCCCCCCCCAAGCACCAAGAATACAGAGCATCACCTGCCTCAGACTGAGAGTTCCTATCTATACCTTGTGGCTAATAGTCATTGATGAACCTCTCCTCCATATGTTTATCCAGTTCCCTCTTGAAGCTGTCCATGCTTGTAGCTGCCGCCACCTCCTGTGGCAGTGAATTCCATGTGTTAATCACTCTTTGGGTGAAGAAGTACTTCCTTTTATCTGTTCTAACCCGACCGCTCAGCGATTTCATGGAGTGCCCACGAGTGCTTGTATTGTGAGAAAGGGAGAAAAGTACTTTTTTCTCAACCTGCTCTATCCCATGCATAATCTTATAAACCTCGATCATGTCACCCCTCAGCCGTCGTTTCTCCAAGGTAAAGAGTCCCAAGCGCTTTAACCTTTCTTCATAGGGAAAGTGTTCCAGGTTGCCAATAAGATATACCTGTGATTGTTTATAATACATGAAATAACCAGAGCAGGTGATCTTGTTATACCAAAATGTCAGTATTTCCCTTCTTCAAAGGTAATGTGTTCTCTATTCAGACACTCTATGTGGTAGCTGGAGCACTTTCACCTACAAACTCAAAGCCACCTACACTATAGCAGGATCATCTTGAAGGTTCTTATCTATTTGATCAGCTAAAATCACTATGAACCTGCTCTGCGTAACATCTATACATGTCCACGTCATTTTGGCTAGTGGCACACAATAGTGTCAAGAGCTAATCTGTGCCTTTCTGTGGCAAATTCAACAGGATAGCCTTTTTGGGCAGAATTACTACGCAAACCACTGTAGGCTTCTGGGATGTCTTAATTCCATAATGCCAACATGGGGATCCGGGAACAGCCTTATAGTGGTCTACCGCTTCTCCAAGGTCAGGGACAGAGGGTGGCGCTAGGGGAGAGGGTTTCACCATGATACCCACAGGTATATGGAGTCCCCCAGGGGGCTATCCTCTCCCCAATATTATTCAACATTTTTATTCACCCCCCTTGCCCCGCTGGTGCGGAATCATATCTGTTGATGAGTGGCCACATCTGGCCACAGGTTTGGAGGCTGTGGTTGGTTGGTTAAAACAGAGCAGGCTGAAACTAAATCCAGTGAAGATGGAGGTCCTGTGGCTGGGAGGGAGGGCTGGGGGGGCTTGCCAACTTCCCCTCTCTTGATGGGGTGTCATTAACAGTGGGACCATCTGTTAAAAGCTCGGGAGTGATCCTGGATGCCTCCCTTTCAATGGAGGCCCCAGTCACAAAGGTGGTTAAACTGGCATTTTCCCACCTTTGCCAGGTTAACCTGTACTTGTCACCTTCTGACCTTGCCACAGTGATCCATGCAACAGTCACCTCCAGTCTGGATTACTTTAACTTGCTCAATGGAGGGCTTCCCTTGAGATTGATCCAGAAAATACAACCGGTCCAGAATGCAGTGCAAGGGTGTTGACAGGAACACTCTTTAGAGTGCATAACCAACTGGTGGTTTATCAGCTGCACTGGCTCCAGATTGAGGACCGGATCAAGTTCAAGGTTCTGGTGCTGACCTTCAAAGCCCTTAAAAATCAGGGGGGCTTTGAAGCAAACCTTCAGGACTGCCTGTCCTGGTATGTCCCCCGTAGAGCGTTATGTTCGAGTGATCAAAATCTGCTGGTGGTTCTTGGCCCATAAAAGTCTAGTTGTTCTTGACCAGGGAGCCTGGTGGAACACTCATCCAGGAGAGAGCAGGGCCCTGTGGGATCTGGTACAATTGCTCAGAGTCTGCAAAACAGAGTTGTCCACTGGACCTATGGTTGAGGGCAATACCAGGCCCCTAGCCAATATAGCTAGAGTTTGACCTCCCCCTATTTCCCCTCCCCTCTGCTATCCCCCCTTCTTCCCAGTTTGGTGTAATGGTTAAGTACATGGACTCTAATCTGGGAAAACCAGGTTTGATTCTCCACTCCTCCACTTACAGCTGCTGTATGACCTTGGGCAAGCCATAGTTCTGTCAGAACTGTTCTCTCACGGACAGTTCTGGAAAGAGCTCTCTCAGCCCCACCTACCTCACAGGGTGTCTGTTGCGGGGAAGGGAAGAGAAAGCAGTTTGTAAGCCACTCTGAGACTCCAAGTGAAGGGCGGGGTATAAATCCAATCTCTTCTCTTCTTCTTCTTCTCAGTCATTCTGTATATTACTCCATATGACTTTTATGCTATCTTGATTTTTACAGAAATTGTCGTATAAATTTTACTGTTTTTATGGATTAAGTAATTATATATTGTATTTAGAAGGTTTTAAAATGTATATTTATAAGATATTGGTACCCACTCTGGGCTGGTTTCAGGGAGAGCAGGCTACAAATGGAACTAAATAAATAAAAAAATACTTCCCATACTTATCTATATTTCTATACTCCCTATCACATGCAGCAATAACTGTTTGTAGCTTTCTGATTTAAATTCTGCAGCCATCTTCGAAGTTAATTCTCACTCATCCACTTCAATTTATGGCTTTTTGAGAAGCTTACTCTCTTGATGGACAATAGGTTTGGGAAAAGCTACAAGACAAGGCATGACGGATGAGCCAGGTTAGTGCTTTAAGCAGTATCTCATCAATTGAAAAATATATTAGATAACGTTAGAATGAAGTGTTCAGGCTTCGCCATATATCAAGATGAATTGTATTAAAGAAATCTTATTCAGGACAGAGTAAACAAAACTTCACTTACAAAGATTTATAGGATTTTCATTTATATAGAAGTGGTTTAAAGCTAATTTCATTCTAATCTTCAATGCAATAGATTTCCTAGTCCATTTTTAGGTATCCTAAACCCAAGTTCACAAAACAGCCTGCACGCCAGCCATTTTATGACCAGAAGCCTCCAGGTAACAGCCAAAGCAGCTTCAAGAGAAGTAACTGCAGGCATCAACAGACAACCTCCTTCCCAATGCTGCCACCCGATACTGCCATGATTCATTTACTCCCAGTGCAATCCTATGCAGATTTACCCTGGTCTAAGGTCATTAAAATCAATGGGTTTAGAAGAGTTAACTCTGCATAGGACTTCATCAAGTCACCTATCTTTCAGTAGGGAGTTGCTTCTTCTCCCAGTAAAGAGAAACAGGAAAGTCACATTGAAGGAAATCACAGTAACTTACTTGTTCTTCATAAGAATTCAAGCACTTTTGGAGTATAAATGAATAGGCAGTATTTGGTGTGAGTGCTGAGAGAACTGGAAAGGATTTTATCCACAAATGTTTGTAGCTTTTGCTTCTGATTGCTGTCGCTACAATAATCCAGTGAACCGCTGCTGGCTGGTTCTCAAGTGTGTGAATTGGAGCTTAATGCGATGACAATATAAAGACAAAAAGAACATTGGTTATGGAGATTATACCATCATATCGCACGTGTTACAAAAACAAATGCAACAGTGTTATATTGGTATCAAACCTTCAACAAATATGTCTAAAAACCGTATTTGAAAAATAGCAGCTAAATCACATGAGAGGAAGGAGCCAAAAATTAAGCACTACAATGGTAGATTTTAGAAGTATGTATAACTCTCTGACTGAGATCCATGGGACTTAAAAGTGCTTAACTGTGGCTGTTTGCACACTTAGGTGCAAATGAAATTAAGACGCCTTCTCCCAAGGGAACAAGAAGTGATAATTAAGGATTAAGTTTAGGAATGCCAGTCACCACTACTGAAGAAGTACCAATTAATTAGACAAATATAAATATTGGAAAAGCAGCGGCAAAAAGGGAGAAGTAGAACTTTTGTTGAATAGGATTTATAGACCTTAGAATGGTGTCCGTTTAGTACTGCAGTGGGAAATCTAGAAGATCAATGCAAATAAACTGGGTGCCAAATTCAAAGACAGGAGCAAACCAGACTATGTATGGTAATGGCAGACCCTTCTTTTTCAAGTGAAGTGGATGAGTGAGTTTGTAATAGGCAGTGCTGTCGTGAGGAAAATTAAGACACTGAGCCAGGACAGTGGAATAGACTGGCAGTGCTTTTATACAATATCAGTCCTCATGGGAAATGGGATAGTGATATTTTAAGTGAATTGTTTGGAGACAGGTATTTGTAGAAGGTTTTGGAGGACCAGAGTGGGAACAGTTATAGCCAGAAGACATTTTGGTCACCCCAGAGCCATATAATCACAACCAACCCAAGTTCACAGTTCCAGCATGCAGTACTCTGAAAACAACTTTATTAAATTCACTTGTCTACTTCACAATTCCATCTTGATGCTATACAACTCAAACTATAGGAAAGCAATGTATATCTTTTACATTAGATTTCAATTTCTAAGTGCACTTTTCTGATGTATGCTGAAGTATACAGCACACATAAACATATCCCGTGTGACACTTCAGTGAATAACTTTGAGCACTATCCACAGTTCTGGTCACATCATCTGAAAAATCAAGGGTGCTTCAGGGTCATATACAGTTGAAAATTTGTCTAGCTGTCTGTTAGTACAGCAAATGACCCACAGTTTATTACATTTATCATCTGAATTCAGACTGAAGAAGACAGTAGGACATTCTTCTCAGACAATAAAATTCTGCCCCGAACAGGCTTGCATTGAATTTGGATTACTAAACTTGCTCTGGTTATTAGATCATTGTTCTCTGACAGCATGCTTAAATTCCAACTGTCCATAGCCTGGAATAAATAAGAAACAGACCTTTACCAAAATACCACTTGACTAAGCAGTGAAACTTTAAATCATTTTGTGTCAGAACATATTATAGCTGTTGATATGACAGTACCTATTTTCAGATTTGGAACTATTCACTATATCCAGTTGCAGTTAAAAAACTGACAACTGACATCTCATCCAAACACTGACTATTAAATTTGCTTTTTAAAAATCCATTGAAATATCCCCCTCCCAAGGTATTTTGTCTGTTCGGGCAGTGCTGCTGCCAGCAATATTATCAGGAATGTACAAGTAGAGCAAGACTACAGAATAGTGGAAAACAAGGTCTACACAGCTGACAGCTGATCTTTGACAGTCGAGACAACTAGGTAGTCAAAGGGCTGATACGGATGTTATCATACATCCCCCCCCCCCAATTTTGTCGTAAGAGGCACAGTGGCAAAACAAAATGCCAAGAGGAAAACAGGGCCTTAACCCTAACTGGTGTCCAGGATGTCCAGTTTGGTCACATTTGAATGCAAAAGGGGAAGGATGTTTTTTAAAAATTAGGTATTAGTCTAAATGAAGTTGAAAGGGAGAACCAAAAAGCTTTCCAAGAGGCTTGGAGCATCCTTGAAGAACTCGAATATCAAATTGCTGTTCTCCTAAAATAAATTACAATAACATTGTTGAGAAAGTTCACTGGAGTTCAGCAGACATGGAATGAGAGGATAGGCCCTCTCAAGAATGAGAGAAAAGAAGTGTAGAATTAAATCAACTCTTGCTGTTGTTCAGTCACACAGTCAAGTCCAACACTTCACAACCCCATGGACAAGATCTTGCCAGGGCCTCCTGTTTTCCGCCGTCCTCTGAAGTTTGCTCAATTTCATGTTCGTTGCATCTATGACACTGTCTAACCATCTCATCCTTTGCCGTCCCCGTCTTCTTTGACCTTCAATCTTTCCCAGCATCAGGGTCTTTTCCAGTGAGTGCTCCCTTCTCATTTGGTGGCCAAAGTATTTGAGCTTCAGTTTCATTATCTGGCCTTCCAGGGAACAGTCAGGGTTGATTTCTTTTAGGATTGACTGATTTGATCTTCTTGCAGTCCAAGGGACTCTCAAGAGTCTCCTCCAGCACCATAGTTCAAAAGAATCTATTCTTCGGCACTCGGCCTTCCTTATAGTCCAACTCTCACAGCCATACATGACTACTGGGAATACCATTGCTTGGACCATGCGTATTTTTGTTGGCAGGGTGATGTCTCTACTTTTTATCATGCTGTTTAGGTTCGCCATCGCTTTCCTCCCAAGGAGCAGGCGTCTTTTAATTTCATGGCTGCAGTCACAGTCTGCGGTGATCTGGGATCCCAGGAACGTGAAGTCTGTCACTACTTCCACGACTTCCCCTTCTATTTGCCAAGGAGTGATGGGGCCGGATGCCATGATCTTAGTTTTTTTGATGTTGAGCTTCAAGCCCACTTTTGCGCTCTCCTCTTTTACCCTGAGCAAGAGGCTCTTTAGGTCCTCTTCACTTTCTGCCATTAGAGTGGTATCGTCTGCATATCTGAGGTTGTTGATCTTTTCCCCAGCAATCTTAATTCCCGCTTGTGATTCATCCAGGCCAGCATTTCGCATGATGTACTCTGCATATATATTAAATAAGCAAGGTGACAATATACATCCTTGTCGTACTCCTTTTCCTATGCTGAACCAATCAGTTGTTCCATATCCGGTTCTAACTGTCGCTTCTTGGCCCTTATACAGGTTTCTCAAGAGACATGTGAGGTGGTCTGCTACTCCCATCTCTTTAAGGACCTGCCATAGTTTGTTGTGATCCACACAGTCAAAGGCTTTAGCATAATCAATGAAGCAGAAGAAGATGTTTTTCTGGTACTCTCTTGCTTTCTCCATAATCCAGCGAATGTTGGCAATTTGATCTCTAGTTCCTCTACCTCTTCGAAACCCAGCTTGTAGTTCTGGCAGTTCTCTATCCACGTACTGTTGAAGCCTAGCTTGTAGGACCTTGAGCATGACCTTGCTAGCGTGTGATATGAGTGCAATTGTGCAACAGTTTGAACATTCCTTGGCATTGCCCTTCTTTGGGATTGGAATGTATACTGACCTTTTCCAATCCTGTGGCCACTGTTGCGTTTTCAAATTTGCTGGCAAATTGAGTGCAGCACTTTAACAGCATCATCTTTTAAGACTTTGAATAGTTCAGCTGGAATACCATCACCTCCACTAGCTTTGTTGTTAGTAATGCTTTCTAAGGCCCATTTAACTTCACATTCCAGGATGTCTGGCTCGAGGTCAGTGATTATACCGTCATGGTTGTCAAGGACATCGAGGTCTTTCTTGTATAGTTCTTCTGTGTATTCTTGCCATCTTTTCCTAATCTCTTCTGCTTCTGTTAGGTCCCTACCATTTTTGTCCTTATCATGGCCAGCTTTGCATGGAACCAGCATCTTATTTTCCCCCTCCCCCCCATTTCTTCTCTTCCTTCCTTGAAAGCCCCCATAGTCTCTCCCTTTCCCCCCCCTGCTTCTTTCTTCCCATCCACTGCTCTCATCTTCAGCTTTCCTTCCCTTCCCCTGGTAGTCTCTCCCTGTGAAAACTATAATCCAGTTGGGCAGAGGTGACCACTAGGCTGAGCCCAGTTTGCACAGTAAGAAACCCTCAAGCACTTGTGGGGGGCAGCTCATTTTACCCTGTATTCCGTTCCACACTTCATTTCCTCTTTGCCTCCTCCTGGCAACATTTCCCTCCTTCCTTTTATCCTTCCCATCCCATCACCAACCTGCTTTTTATCTGCCCCCAAATTCAGCTATATTTATAATTTCATTCACGCTCCACAATGGGGACCCAAAGGAGTTTACATCATTCTCCTCTCCTCCACTTTATCCTCATAACAACCCTGTGAGATAAGAGACTGAGAAAGTGTAACTGATCTAAGGTCACTCAATGAACTTCCGTGGCAAAGAGACATGGGGGGGGGGGAATGATGTCTCGTGGGACTTTTCAGAAGACCAGCAATGTTTTATTGCAGGTATAAGCACACTTTTTCTTCAGAGAGAGACGGGGAGGGAACCAGCCAGCCAGTGGGAGCATGCCAAAGAGAGAGAGAGAGAGAGAGAGAAGAGAGAGAGAGAGAGACCTGTGTTTAGACCAAGAAATGTTTATTCCAGGTATGGGGGGAAGGGTCCTGTCTTTAGATCCAAAAATGGTTTAGTCCACGTATGGGGGGTGGAGTCCTGTGTTTAAGACCAAAAAACTGTTTCATTCCAGGTATGGGGGGAGAGTATTATGTTTAGAACCCAAAAACGTTTTATTCCAGGTATGAGAGAGAGAGAGAGAGAGAGAGAGAGAGAGAGAGAGAGAGAGAGAGAGAGAGAGAGAGAGTCCATTCAATGGCACTTGGAGAGATTCCCCCATTCCATTTCTAACAGATGGGGGAGGAGAAACCTGACAGCACAGTTTGCATACCTTATTAGTGAAAGGGAGCTAGATTCCAGCAGCATCTTAATGACTAATTACATTTGTGGTGGGGCATGAGCTTTCATGAATCACTGCTCCCTTCCTCAGATACAGCTGGAATGTGAGTCCATCTGTCCTTATATCTTGGAGAATGAAGTGATTTCAGATGCCAAAAGACAATCACAGGCATTGGTAATGAGAGAAGAAACCTAGGTCTCAGTTCAGTCCAGGAGTTTGCATTGTATTGAGCTTCATAATCAGTTGCAATTCAGCAGTCCTTTTTTATAATCTCCCTTTGAAATTCCTTTGTAAGAGAACTGCTACTCTTAGGTCAGCAACTGAATGCCCTGGAAAGTTAAAATGTCCCCCCACTAGTTTTTTAATGTTGTGGTTTCTAGTAGTGGTAGAAAGAGTAAGAGTCCAGTAGCACCTTTAAACACTAACAAAATTGTGGTAGGGTATGTGCTTTTGTGAGTCACTGCTCACTTCTTCAGACTTATTTCCATTTATTCTTTGCATCCTCCTGGACTGAATCCTCCTGTACCAAATTGAGACCTAGGTTTCCTGTCTCATTACTAATGCTGATATCTTCATGCCTCTGTATATCACACCAATGCTGATATCTCCACCTCTCTGTATATCACACCTAATCCAATCATGTCTGCTATTGCCATTTGGCATCTGAAATAATCTTTACAATGTTTATATCTCTGTGTTACATTTTAATGCACACATGGCCTGGCCCAACAAAATGATAAGTTATGTCAGATCCAGCCCTTGTAACAAATGATTTTGACACCTCTGCACTAGGCCGATCTTGCATTGAGCAGGTGGTTGGACTAGATGGCCTGTATGGCCCCTTCCAACTCTGTGATTCAATGAATCTGTGATAAGTGGCTATCAACCAAGACAACTAAATGAAACATCCATGTTCAGAGACTATGTCACCAGTATCAGTTTCTGGGAGGAACACTATGGGGAAGGTCTACTGTTTTCTAGCTCTGGTTGTGGACTTTGTGGGGATATCTGGTTGGTTACTGTGGGAAACCATGTACTGGACTAGGTAGATGTGTGGTCTAGTCAAGAAATGACTCTTAAATTACTATGTTTCGAATATTTATTTTGAAATACATTTCCAGTGCACTTGGATTATTCTGTCTTCGGGTCACCATTGGGGAGAAAGGCCAGATATAAGTGAAGTAAATAAACAAAGAATTGTGGTGAAGATAGAGGCCAATGTTTCCCCCTCCTTTTCAAGTACTTGTTGGATCAAATTTAGTAAGCATATTCAAGATTGAGTCTTACTCAAGGAACTCAGGATTATATGATGAGATGTATGCCACATTTATCCTTAGAATAACCTTGTTATAGGGGATCAGAGAGCCAGTTTGGTGTGGTGGTTAGGAGAGCAGACTCTAATCTGGGAGAACCGGGTTTGATTCCCCCCTCTTCCACATGCAGCTGCTGTGCAAGCCACAGTTCTCTCAGAGCTGTTCTCCCAACAGCAGTTCTCTCAGAGCTCTCTCAGCCCCACCTACCTCACAGGGTGTCTGTTGTGTGGAGAGTAAAGGAAGGTGACTGTAAGCTACTCTGAGAGTCTGAGTGAAGGGTGGGGTATAAATCCTCTCATCTCCCCTCCTTCTCCTTCCCCCAGTTCTGCTGTCCCCAGGCACTGTCCCCAAATCTCCAGAACATTCCCAGGCTGGAACTGGCAACCCCATGACTCACGATCTGTCATTTTGGTGGACATTTAATCAGTCATTGGAAAAACTTTTGCAAATGACAAAGATACAAGAATTATTTCATTTGGAGAAAATGCGATGTGGAATGTAATGAGACACATTTTGTTAGCAGTAGTTTTTATGGAGTTCAAGGGTTTATCATTGGGTCTGCAAGAATGTACAACATTAGTCATTCAGTTATGACTAACTTTTAGTAACAAATTGGTCCCCCGTGCTATTCCGTGTAATAATAAAATGCATGAGTGGATCAGTGATTTGCTTTAATATGATTTCCACTTTAATGTGATTAATATAGTGCAGCGTGATCAGAACAGTGTGGTACTCATATTAACACCACTAGGTGTGTGCCATTACAAAGATCACAAAGATAAAACCGTGATTGAAATGTCCAGAACTCTTTCCCCTGTACATTATAGGCCACATTTCTTATTACTTAGATAATTAACACATTAATGATGGTCATTTCGTTATGCAAGGTGGTATATATATTATTTGGTTGCATTTCCAAGCTATAGGGCAGTTGGGAGATTTGTATCAATGAGATATCCTTTTGCCTTTCTATCATCTGAGTCTGGGGCAGCTGTCTCATAAAATTGGCATAGCATGAATTATAAAGGAACATTAAAAATCAATTAAATTGTTACTTAAGAAAATAACATCAGACATGCTGTTATCAGTCCAGCATCCTGTCTCACACAGAGGCCAATCAGTTGTCCTGAAGAACAGATGCCACTACTAATATTATTTTAGCTACAAATAGAAGCCAAGCAGAATTGGATCACTGAAAGCAATTAACAGTGCTATTCCAAGCAGAGTTACATCCTTCTAAGTTCATTGACTTCACTGGACATAGAAGTGTACTATTCTGCTTAGGATGGTACTGTGAACAAGTATTTGGATGGGAGACCGCCAGAGAATACCAGGGCTGGGAGGCCAGAGGCAGGCTATCAAGTCACTTCTCTGAATGTCCTCAGTGCCCCAGTAGGAGTCGCCAGAGGTTGCCATGACTTCCAGGTATGGGCGAGCACACACACACAAATGCAAAAATAACCCCCCCCCCCGAAGAGGACAGCACTGTGAGTACAACACTTTGCGTTGAATCCACATGGCAGGCTTAGAAAATGCACTCTTTCTTAGCCCCCCACCCCATTCAAAACATGGGGATAATAACAATGACCTACCTTACAGGATCATCATAAACTGCCATTAAAAGCAGTTCATTGTAAAGAGTACAGGATGAACCATGAAAGTACTATATCATTAGTAGGTATTATTATTAGAGTCCGAATCTATCTAATCATCACGCCACTGCATGCAATGAAATTAAACTGCACTGCACAAAAGATTAGGAAACTATATGCTTCTTGGTAAGCATCCCCAAAGGAGAGAAGATGCTCTTGAAGGATAACTTGGACAAAGTTTATTTTATTAGATTTATACCCCGCCCTCCCCGCCCATGCAGGCTCAAGAAATTCTAGAAGCAGGAAGGATTAAGAAGGATAAAAACTGAGAGATTAATAATTGTAAACTGGATGAGAGTTGTCGTGGTCAGGTAATAGGAAACGAAAGCCTCTGCTGTCTGCCCTTTGTCTGCTGTCTGCCCTTTGTCTGCAGGCTGCCCTTTGTATTCTTTTTTTTTTTTTAATTTAAATTTTTTATTGAAGTTGAAGATGATATACATATAATATAGTAAGCATAAATAACTTCATTTTAGACAATGTGATACAAAGCATAAAGAGTAGCAAATGTATTACCACAATAACTAGAAACAAGGTAAGTATCAACTAAAATCAAACAGTTTACAATTAGTATAAATCTTTCTGATGATATGAGTGTACTTTGGAGTAGTCAGAAGAGGTTGAAGGTAGAAGTGACTCGAAGTAGTATGCCAATATACATTAGTGTCTTGCTTAATTGACATACTCAGTTTTGAATATTGCGAAAGAACGATTTGAACTGACTGATTTAACTTGCCTTTTTACGACCTTCAGAACCATTTAATATAATCATTCCATGGGGGAGATATGAATTGTTCTTTTTCTAAAAAGGTGAGGATTGGGAACCACTTTGCACTGAAGCTCATGTCGTGTAATCCTGTTTTTGCAGTGGCACATTTTCCGGTGATACTTTCCATTATATACTGGTCCCAGAGTTTCTGGAACCATGTCTGTATGGTGGGTGGGTGTGCATTTTTCCAATACGAGGCTATTGAAGTTCTTGCTGCATAAAGCATTGTTTTAAGTATACTTTTATGATGATGTTGATCAATGTCATCCGGCCAGATGTCCAACATCAAATTCTCAGGAGTATATGGTAGTTCAATGTCAAGAATTTGTTTTATTTTCTGCAGGACATCATTCCAAAAGGATTTTATTCTAATGCATTGCCACCAGCAATGTGCGAAGGTCCCGGTGACGTTGCATCCTTTCCAGCATAGTGGTGAGTAATTCGTGGACATTCGTGATAGTAAGTAAGGTGTTAAGTACCATCGCGTGTTAATTTTAAGTCTGTGTAAGTCCAATGAGTAAGATCTGGAATCAGAAATACTAGATTTCCAAATCTTAGTCCATTGTGCTTCATTTAGTATTGTTGCGCAATCATTTTGCCAGGGTCGCTGATATGAAAGAAATGAAGATTCAGATTCTAGTAATAATAGACTATAAATTTTCGATATCATTCCTCTGTTTTGAGTATTGAATTGCTTAATAATGAATTCTAACTTAGTAAGGGGTTGTGCTAAGGTCTGTTTTATCTTGAGGTTAGTTATTGCGTGTTGGATTTGAAGGTAAGTATACCATGGGATTTTGCTTTTGAGTTTGACTTCAAGAGTTAGTTTGGAGTAGAGGCCTTCTGTGGTCATTATATCACTGTATCTAGAGAGGTCAGCTTTTTTCCATTGCAATTGTAGTTCATGCGGAAGAGTATCCTTAAACCACGCTTGCGAAGTTAACGTGGAGTACCTGGAAGTTGGTGGGAGAAGCTTGTGTTTTATTCTGTTCCAGAACTGGATAGAAGGGTATATAAATTTATTTTGCTTGAGTTTGATGGTTATTTTCGTGGGTCTTCCCCAGACCAATACATCCATATTTGGGACATCCAACAGGTCTGCCGTTAATTGAATCCAAGAGGGGAGATTATTTGTTCGTTGTATTCTGATGACATTTGCAACTAATATGGCTTTATAGTATGTAGAAAGGTCCGGAAGACCAAAGCCTCCCCTGATTTTGGGCCTACGTAAGATTTGATACCCAATACGGGGTTTTTTCTTGTTCCATAGGAACTGACTCAGTGTTGTTTGCCAGACATTCAGGTCTTTTTTCGGAATGATGATAGGTAAGGTCCTGAATAGAAATAAAAATTTAGGTAGAATGAAAGCCTTAATTAGGTGAAACCTATCTATCCAAGATAGATTCAGCTTTTCCCAATTAAGGATGTCTGATTGGATTGATTTATACGTTTTATGGTAGTTATAAGATGATAATTTGTCAAGATTTACCAGAATTTCTATTCCCAAGTATCGATAAGAGTCTGTGACCCATTTAAATTTATACGTTTTCGTTAGGATTTCTTTAGTCTCGACTGATAGATTGAAAGGGATGATCTGAGATTTTGAGTCATTTATTGAAAGGCCAGATAACAGTTTGAAAGAATTTAATAAGGACTTTAGGGTTGGTAAAGAGTTTATGGGATCAGTCAGGTACAGCAACATGTCATCTGCAAAAAGAGACAATTTATGTTCTGTATGTTTAGGTGAAACCCCTTTTATGGAGGATTCGTTTCGTATAGCATTTGCCAAAGGTTCAATCGCGATGGCGAATAAGAGAGGTGAGAGGGGACAGCCTTGTCTGGTTCCCTTTCCCAATCTTATGGGGTCTGTGAGTGTGCCATTTATCCGTAGTTTAGTGGTAGACTTTTTGTATAAATTTTGGACGGCATTAATAAATTTAAGTCCAAAATCCATATCTTGGAGAACGGTGTAGAGATAATTAAAGGAAACTGTATCAAAGGCCTTCTCAATGTCAAGAGTGAGAAAGGCTACTGGGTTTTTAGATTTAAGGCAGTGTTGCGTTAACTGTAGTGTTCTCAGGGTGTTATCTGATAAATCCCTATTGGGTATAAACCCAACTTGATCATTGTGTATGTATTTTGATATGAAAGTATTGATCCTCTTGGCTAATATTGAAGTGAATATTTTTTGGTCCTGGTTGAGAAGTGATATCGGCCTATATGATTTGGTTTGTAACAGGTCTTTGCCTTTTTTAGGTATAAGTACTGTTATTGCTTGGTCCCAAGAAGTGGGGATAGAACCTGTGTCAAGGATATGGTTAAACGCTAAAGTCATTTGTTTTATTATGAGAGGCCGAAATTTTTTATAGAATTCTGAGGGGAATCCATCAGGGCCTGGTGTCTTGCCGGTCTTAAGTGTTTTGATTGTGTCCACTACTTCTTGTTCTGTTATGGGGGCATCCAGAAAATTTTTATCCTCATTTGATAATGTCGTGTGGATTGGGAATTTTCTAAATTCAGCTTTGAAAGCGTCTTGGTCTATAGCGGCTTGTGAATAAAGTTCAGAATAATATTCCTGAAATCTCTTTAAGATCTTTGATGTTTGAGTTTCTATTTCACCCCTTGCATTTTTGATTGCTGGAATATATTTAGTTTTTGCCTGCTCTTTCACTCTGTGTGCTAATAATTTTAGGCTACGCGGGGATTTTATCCAATATTTTTGCTTTGTAAAGAGCAGTCTTTTTTTGATTTTGGAGGTCTCTAATAGTTCTAATTTTTTCCGTTCTGACTCTATTTTTTTAAGAATGAGAGAGGATCCCGTTCTTTTATGTTGTTGGTCTAGTGTTTTAATACTGGTTAAGGTGTCCAATTCTAATTGTTCTCTCTGTCTTTTAAGGTGAGAAGCTTTCGAGATTATGGAGCCGCGAAGCACTGGTTTCAGGGCATCCCAGATAACACATGGAGAGACATCCTGCGTTACATTATTCTTCAGATAGTTTTTAATATCATTCTCTATGTGTTCCGTGAATAATTGGTTATCTAATAAAGATACATTTAAGAACCATTGTCTGTGTATGTGTTGTTCTTCATATGATTTTATAGTGCATGAGAGCCAGTCATGATCTGACCATCTATGGGGTTCTATTGTTGTGTTTTCTACTTGCCTAAGCAAAGATGTGGATAGCAGAATCAGATCTATTCTGGTGTGTACCTTATGTCTTGCAGAGAAAAAGGTGTAGTCCCTTTCGCCAGGATGTTTTAGCCTCCAGACATCCGTGAGATCATTGGTTTTTATTATGGTATCAAGTTTCGTGTACCTGATTCTTGGAATATTTTGAGAAGGGGCGTGGCGAGATTTATCAAGATATCTATCGATAATGTAGTTAAAATCACCTCCTAACACAGTGTCTCCTTCCGCAAAATTGTTTAACAAAGCTAGTGTGGTTTCTATAAATTGCAGTTGACCCTCATTGGGTACATAGATTGTGGCAATGGTCATCTTTCTGTTTTCAAGATTCCCCTTTATGAACAGGTATCTACCATTTGGGTCAACTAAAGATTGATCTAGTGTAAAGCGTAGATTCTTTGAAAGTAAGATCGCTACGCCTCTTGAATTCGAACTACCTGGCGCTAGAATCTGTATTGGAAGTTTTGGGGTCTTAAAGACTATGTTTTCTGATTTTTTAAGGTGTGTTTCCTGTAAAAGAATGACATCAGGTTTTTGTTTCATCAGGGTAGAGAGGACCCTACGTCTTTTGATTGGGTGGTTTAAGCCCTTAACATTGTTTGAGATGATTTTGATGTAATTGGCCATGTTTTGATGATTCAGTGCAAGATGGATCTCTTACCTGCAGTATTACACGTCAAAAGTAGGTTCTTAAAGCGGGCCGTGGAATGGAATCTGTATTAGACTTCTGAAGGAAGATGAAAGAGCAATACAAAAGCTCTATTTGTAGAAAGTATTTCTTTTGGAGTAGAAGAGAAATCAAAAATAAGTAATTACTTAGTGAATTTAAAATAGTCAGCTCAGTATTTCAATTAATTATGGTATGATAAAAATTAGTAAAATTGATTATTTCCAATTGATCCAAATAGCTTATAATTTGATTAAGGTTGAATAAGTTCAGTCAAAAATACTATATATGCTACAAATACCAAAGTACAATTGATGTCCAAAAGCTAATGTCCGTAATGTATTGATATAAGAAAGATTTAATCAAATGGTTTAAGATTGGGTACGTCAAGATAATAAACTGTACAATTAAGATTTGATGAGTGTATATAATATTTATATTAATATTATGAATTTTTTATATTTCAAGGTGTGTTAGTGGTTAGTGATTATTTTACAAGATCGCCTATTTGTTAGTTGTGTTAATATTTCTTGAGTAAGTTCCTGACTCCAGGTGTGAGAGTGCAATTTAAAATACCCTGTTTTAAGCTACGATAGGTGTACAGAAAGTGTAAATTCTCTAAAAGTAGCCTCTCTCTGGGCTTCCACCCTTCTAAGAGTGTGGGTGGAAGGCTGGGGTACTCCTTGTTCTCCCTCTTAAACCCCAGCAAGTTTTCCAGAGTAAAGACTACAACACGAGAAAACTTTACAATAACAATCAAGATCCCCCCTCCCCCTCCCCCCCAACCCCTATTTAAAGATAATTCATTAACATTTTAAAAACAGCAACATTGCAAAATATCATGTGTGAATAACTTCTATGTGAGTTTCATAACACGTCTGCGTACCAAAAAGTTACAGGATAATTCTTCTCAGAGATTTTCCTTTCATTTTACAGTACCTCTGCATAGTCAAAACCATGTCACCTTATAAGAGAAACATTTAATAACAATGAAAGATAACTGCCTATAACATATTACTAGATCTTGTTTAGTGCAAAAACAAGACAATACTTAGACTAAGGAGTATTTGAGGATTCAATATTGTGATGTTCAGTGGTATCATCTGGCTGCAATATCAATCATGAGAGTTCTTGCTGCAAAAAATTTAGTTCTCGGTGTCATCTGCATCAGATGTTGAGGGCGAAGTAATGGAGTGCCGTCTTTTATTCGTTTGATTAGCGAAATCCATGGTAGGGCCGATGTTCAGACGATCTAACAGTTTTGCTCCTTCTTCCTTATCAGATATTTTATGCGATTTCCCTCGAAATGTGAACTGTAGCACAAGCGGAGTTATCCAAGTATATTTAAAGTCCGCTTCACGTAGGCTGCTTGTAATCTGTTTTAGCTCTCTCCGCTTCTGTAGAGCCTCACGGGGAAGGTCCGGGTAAACTTCTATTTTCTGGTTATGATATTCTATATGGCCGTTTCTCCGTGCATGTGACAGAATCTTTCTTCGAAATCTGCTGTCCATGAGGGTTATCATAATGTCCCTAGAAGGTCTCGTTTTCAGCAGCGTTGTTGGACCTAGACGGTAAGCTTTTGTTATCATAGGAGATTGATCTCCCTCTGTGCCGACCACTTGTGCCAGCCATGTAGAGAGGTGGAACGCTAGATCGCCTGTTTTTTCCACGTCTTCTCCTAGTCCTCTCAATTTTAAATTGTTCTGACGTATCGTTAAGTCCAGCTTCATAGTTTTTTCTGCCAGGATTTCCTCAGCTTGCTGCATTTGCCTTATGTTTGTAAGATTAGATATGCTATTTTGTATCGCCAGTTCCGCAGATTGCTGGGTTTCTTTGATACTTTTTTCATTGGTTTCCAGACGTTCATATAGCGGTTTAAACATAGTATTGACATGTGAGAAAAAGGATTGTTCCATGGTTGATAAGGCTTCTTTCAAATCAGCCGTTGTTATTGGCGTGATTTTGTCCGCCTCAGAGATGGCAGTCGCCATTTTGTCAGGGAGCCGATCTGCCGGGCCCGGTTTTGTATTATTTGAGGGAGATTCTGATCTGTTTTTGTCTTTCTTTAACTTTTTCACTGAGGATTGTTTGTGTTTTGCGGCGTCTTTCTCCATATATTTTATGATGTTTCGTCACTGTAGATCGTGTTTTTTGGGGTTGAAAGGAGGTCGGGTTCGGCGGAGCCAAAGGCTTAGGCAGCCATTACCCTTGGTCCCGCCCCCGGAAGTCTTCGCCCTTTGTATTCTTAACAAGGCTGACAAACTGGCCACTTATAGTATTCAGCCACCAAGTTAAGCAAGGATTAGAGAGTTCTTTAAATCTGTTTCAGAATCCAAATTCTCATCTCCCAGATCAATCTATCTATTATGACATTACTTATCAGCACCATTTCCAAGATGTTGCTAGCATTTACCATGTTTAAAGCCCTTGTATGATCTCCTTTAGAATACTCTTAAATTCTGGACACTGCAATGCAATGGGAATGCTGGTGAGTCAGAAACTATTCAGAAAAGAGACTAAGATTTTGGAAAACAAATTATACAAAGAGAGGCCCAAGCAACAGGATATATTTAGTCTAAGTAAAGAAAAAACAGAAGGGTGGCACATGCTAACAATTTTCAGGTACGTAAACACAGTTCATAAAGGTGTTGAGGGGTGTTCAGCCAGATGGAACAGTCAATTTCAATTTCAAT
This sequence comes from Gekko japonicus, assembly GCF_001447785.1. Lineage (NCBI taxonomy): Eukaryota > Metazoa > Chordata > Lepidosauria > Squamata > Gekkonidae > Gekko > Gekko japonicus. The sequence goes on from NW_015172008.1 coordinate 268,843, forward strand.
CTAATTTATTGTGGCAGGAGCCAGTAAAACAGTACAATTCTGGTGTAAAAGGGATTAAAACAGTAATAACATGGGAATAATATAAAAACATTAACAGGAGAGAGTTAATAACATTAGTAAAGTAAAACAGTGTTAATAAAAGAATCATACAATTTTTTCAGCTAAAATAAGTTTACGTTTCCTAATAGCTAAGCAACAAAATTTTGCCACAGCATAAGTCACTGAGCTCTGAATGTCTTCTAAGAGGAATTTACGAAGGACACCCCCTAATTTAGCCAGCCTCACTCAGGTCATAACTCAAAATAACTGAACTTGAACTGCAAACTGCAACAGCAAGTGAGTACTCTACAAAAGGCCCAGATAGTGTGGAGGAGAAGCTGCCAGTTCTTCAGTTGGCAGCTTGGTGTCATCTCTCAGACAGCAAGTGCAAGGATACCAGAGGTCATTTTGGGGAAGATCGCGGGGGCTCACAGTTCCCCCAGGTGAGGTACGGGGGGCACACGATGAAGCCCCGCCCCCTGCTTCCGGCTGCCCTGCTTCCGGCCCTCATTCAGCCAGGAGGAGGCAGGAGAAGAGGGAAGGTAAATTGCTTCCTCCCTGCCTCTCCCCACCCCTGCCTGCCTGGGGCCAGGGAGGGCCTTCGCGGGGCTTCCTTGCACTCCTGCAGGCCTTGCAGGTCCACTGCTGGGCCACTCATGGGGCTCGGCAGTGGAGCTGCAATGCCGGCAGTGGCAGCCGGGACCGTTGGGGGTGGGGTGTGTGGCCTTATGACACACTTCCGGTGATGTCAGGGGGTGTGGCATATGTTAATGAGTTATGTTAATGAGTTCCCCTAGCTCTTTTTCTACGAAACGACCCCTGAAGGATACTATCGCCGACAAAGTAGCTGGAGCTGTGTGAGAAAGCAACTCTGTTACCTGGGGCAGTCAGAACACTGTTGTGGAATCCACAGCAGATGGACAGCAGTCAGTAGTGACACGAACAAAAAGAAAGGAGGGAGGAAGAAAAAAAGGGGAGAAGAAAAAAAGGGGGGGGGGTTTGGGGAAAAAAGTCAACTCACGCAAGTTTATGCTACCAGATTTGGAATTATTAGTGGACTTTAATTGGCCATACCTGAGGCCTATCCTATAGAACAACAATATACATATAAATATATAAGGACATAACATCTGGACTTATACTGCATATATATTTAACATCTTATGTAAATATTTTTTGGACTGTATGTCAACTTTGTATTTTGGATTGTGACCACTGAGGAAGGCCCTTTGGGGCCGAAACGCGTTTGGTTCAGTTGCACAGCACTAACCCATCTATGTATGAATGTTGAGAAGTTTTTTAGGTCTGATTGTGAATATTTTAAATGAGTTTTAAGCTTTTTAAAATGTGTACACCTTAATAAATTTTGTATGTTTATTATATCTAATGTCAGCTCAGCAGTCAGTAGTGCCAACAGTAGAAAAGGCGCGAACCTGACTTGGGACTGCTGTTTGGGATGGCACATTGAGTGGGATCCAGATGGCTGTTTGCTCAATCTCACCCAACTCCCCTCTTTATCACAGCCTCAGCCACACATGGCTTTTCTGCATGAAGGTTCTACGCTCCTTTTTGGTTGTCAAAGGGGACACCTCCTCTTCCTTTTTCACATATGGAAAGGCTAGCTGGATCCAACCCACCTTTCCTAATGTATAGTTCTGCTCCAAATACTCTCCTACGATCTAATATTTTGTATGGAGTTTTTTTTAGCCGAAAGAAATGTGTTGCCTTAGCTGTCTAATTCCAGTTCCAACTGTTCCATCCACAACAGCTCCTCCCTTCAATAAAGCCAGGGGAAACAGTGCAGTACTTACTGGATCTTTTTTTACCAGGCCTGGTTCAGACACGACAGCGATGAGGTAGGCGAGTGTAAACACAGAGTTGAGAACGTAAGAAAAAAACAAATTCTTGTGCAGTGTTATCCTCTGACAGCTGAGGCTCCTGAAAATGAAGCACCACAAATTGTAAATTAATGTTTTGATTCTGATGTCACTCTGTTACAAGCACATGCTGGCAATGGTCTTTGAAGAATGCGAACTGGCAACAGGCAGCTGCAAAACACATGGCTGGCACTGAAGCCCTGGGAGCTAACAAAGGGTTGCTTCTTTTGTCTTTGTTTTTTTACACCTGTTTAAAACTGCATGTTTTCCACATCACATTGTAAAGACCTCATAGTCCACATTCTGAAACTTGGACATAATGGGCCCAAAAATTACTCGACAGTAAGTGAGAATGTAAAGGTAAAGGTAAAGGTTCCCTTGCTCGAAAGCCAGTCGAATCCGACTCTAGGGTTGCGGTGCTCATCTCCGTTTCAAAGCCGAAGAGCCAGCGCTGTCCGAAGACGTTTCCGTGGTCATGTGGCCGGCATGACTAAACACCAAGGCGCACGGAACGCTGTTACCTTCCCACCGAAGTGGTACCTATTTATCTACTTGCAATTTCTTGCTTTCGAACTGCTAGGTTGGCAGGAGCTGGAACTAGAGACAGGAGCTCACCCCGTCTTGCGGTACCCGGGTCTTGAACTGCTGAACTACTGACCTTCCACAGCCTGCAGTTCAGCGTCTTAACCACTTGAGCCACCGCAGCTCCTAAAACGAATACAAATGATGAACTGCGGAATTACTATTCTGTGAGGGCATGTCCCTTGGAACATTGGAATGAAAATGATACAATGTGGTAAGAATGGGTAATCAGCAGAGTTGAAGAACCTTGACCTGGAACTTCCTTAGATGTCAGGAGGATACTTGGATCCACATTATGCATGGTTTTGATTCCTCCTTGGATGGTACAGCAAGAGACTGCTTCCTGTTTAATTATGGCCCAAATTATCAAGTAAATGGCATATTTTTCATGATTTCCACATTTTGGAGCCAATTTTCTACTAGAACTAATCACAATTTTTGTAGCATTATATAATTGTCTTGGTGCTGCATATTCTCAGGACTACAGGCATGGTTCCTCCTTAACTCTGGTTGTTCTGATTCAGTATCTAGTGTGTGGAGACCCAATGCTTCCATGCTTGCTTTGCAGACAAAGCCACACGGCAAGCCAGGATAGCCACCGTGTCAGTACAAGCGGTGTCGTTCTTAACCTAACGTGGAAGGATGTGAAAACCCCATGCAACATAACATAAAGTGTTTTTTTCTTAAAACTGACCCTTTTCATACATCCAATTTATAAATGAGTAAACAAATGAAGTAAATAAACAAACAAAATGTCCAGCATAAGAATCAACTTTGCACAAGGGGATTCTGTTCCTTCACGAATGCATAAAGTACTGTGAACTGGAAGCACAGAGAGATGTTTCTCTGGCAGAAGAGAGTGCAGATGGATCCATGCCACAGCAACCTTGAGGCTAGACTATTGAATGCACTCTACATGGATGTGCCTTTGATGGCAACTCAAATGTTCAAGCTTGTTTACTATTGGGAGCTGGGCAGAGTATACACCTTGCAAACATTCTGCAGACACTTCGTTGGTTGCCAATCAGTTACTAGTTTCGTTTCAAGGTATGGGTTGTCACTTGCAAAGCCCTTCATGGCTTTGAATCCACGTATCTTCATGCCCACCTCTCCTGCTCTGCTCTGCCACAACAGCTTCACTTATCAGAGCAAAGCCTTTTGAAGGTGCCACCTTGCAAATGAATAAGATTGACAGCTGCCTGTACATGTGCATTCTCTGTTGCAGCTTCCACCTTGTGGAATAGCTTGCATGAGAAGGTCAGGAAGACTACCACACTTCTATCATCATGCAGTTTCTGTAATACAGAACTGTTCAAAAGGGCATTTTCATGTAGGGATTAGCACTGCGGTAGGATGAAACAGTTCAGGAAGGCGCTTTTTTAAGGGAATGGTAGTATATTCCTTTGTTTATTTTATGTATAATCCTGCTCTTATTGCATTGTGTTTAGCTTTTGTATTTCCATTTTCTGCATTGTTTATGGTATGTCATATCAAGCTGGTTTTTGTTTGCATTGTTTATTGGATGTTTTAGGCTTTTTAATTGCATTCCTTATATTTTGTAACCAGCCTTGAGTTTCAACAAGAAAGGCAGGCTGTAAATGAGCAAATGATTAGGATTTATAAAACAGATTGCAAAACCAGTCACAGCATAAGTCAAATGGCACTTGGATAGGGTTATTTTAGGCCACTTCACACAGGATCTTAGCTAATTAATATATTACTGCATGGCAGGGATCAGTGCAGAGAAAACTATTGAGCATAACCATGGATATCTTAATCAAGTCACTGAAGAAATCAGAAGCTTGAAGAAAACACTTACTTGAAGTAGAAGAAAATCCCCAAGGAAATCAGTAGGGAAGTTATAGATAATGCATGTCCTACTATAGCCATATAATACAGTATCATTATCATCTGAAATTAAAAAAAAGAACACAAGACATTCAGGGGTTTTTCAGAAATAGGTAAATATAACCTTGCCTGAGCTACCAAGGCAGATCTTTGTGCAGAACACGTGGGTATCTGCACTGGATGAAGATGAAGGTCCCACCAAAGTGTCTGGATGCATCCTCTGATTCAGGTGGGGTTATGAACATAAAAACATAAGAGAAGCCAATATTGGATCTGGTCAATGGCCCATCTAGTCCAACACTCTGTCACACAGTGGCCAAAAATACCAGGTGCCATCAGGAGGTCCACCAGTGGGGCCAGGACACTAGAAGCCCTCCCACTGTTTCCCCCCCCCCAAGCACCAAGAATACAGAGCCTCACTTGCCCCAGCCTGAGAGTTTCTATCTATACCTTGTGGCTAATAGCCACTGATGGACTTCTGCTCCATATGCTTATCTAATTCCCTCTTGAAGCCATCCATGCTTGTAGCTGCCACCACCTCCTGTGGCAGTGAATTCCATGTGTTAATCACTCTTTGGATGAAGAAGTACTTTTATCCATGCTAACCTGACTGCTCAGCAATTTCCTTGAATGCCCACAAGTTATTGTATTGTGAAAAAGGGAGAAAAGTACTTCTTTCTCTACCTGCTCTATCCCATGCATAATCTTATAAACCTCAATTATGTCACCCCTCAGCCGTCATTTCTCCAAGCTAAAGAACCCCAAGTGCTTTAACATTTCTTCATAGGGAAAGTGTTCCAACCCTTTTATCATTCTAGTTGCCCTTTTCTGCACTTTTCCCAATGCTATAATATCCTTTTTGAGGTGTGGTAACCAGAACTGTACCCAGTACTCCAAATGAGGTTGCACCATTGATTTATACAGGGGCATTATGATACTGGCTTTTTTGTTTTCAGTTCCCTTCCTAATAATCCCCAGCATAGCATTGGCCTTTTTTTATTGCAGTCGCACACTGTCTCGACATTTTCATTGAGTTTCATTGACTCCAAGATCTCTCTCTTGGTCAGTCTTCGCCAGTTCGGACCCTATCAATGTGTATTTATCATTAGGATTTTTGGCTCTGATGTGCATCACCTTGCACTTGGCCACATTGAATCCCATTTGCCACGTTGACACCCACTCGCCATTCTTGACAGATCCTCCCTGGTTCTCTCCACCCTGAACAACTTTGTGTCATCTGCATTCCCTCCAAGCTCCATGCAAGGAAGCATTTGGAAATATGATTCCACACTGGAAGCAGTATGGTCAGTTACACCACTTCAGAAATTTACCACATGCCACTTCAGTGAGCATGATGGGAGAAGCTCATTTGTTTAAAGCTAAGTCTGCCCTAATATGCCATCTTTTAATTGCTACTTGATCTGGATAGCCCAGGATAGCCCAATCTCATCAGAACTCATAGCTAAGCAGGGTCAGCTAGTATTTGGACGGGAGACCTCCAAGCAGCACCAGGGTCGTGACGCGGAGGCAGGCAATGGCAAATCACCTCTAAACATCTCTTGCCTCAAAAACCCTACGGGGTTGCCATAAGTCAGCTGTGAACTGACGTTACTTTCCACCACCAAGATAGACAACTTGGTATCTACTGGAGCACGGTCCTTCTTTATAGTAGTCCCCACCTTGTGGAACAAACTCTGTGAGGGGCTGCAGGGAGAATCATATTTAGACTTTAGGCCTTTTTTGGATGGGCTTTAAGCTGCCTTTTTTAATGGTCTTTATTTCTTGGCATTTCTTGGAGAGCAAAGGGTTTACTTTTAGCATGCTTTTAATCTTGAAAAGGTAAGATGCCTTCATCTGCAAGGCAAAGGCAGGTTATAGTTACAGTGGTGCTCTTAGTGATTATAGGGTCTTGGCCAGAAGACCAGAATCACTGCCATGGCCCACTGGGGCCCACCTGACAGGGCCAAGCAAGTGATGACCCTCATCTTGGGTGAGGCGGGTGAGACCCATTGCTGGAAGCTAGTTGCTGGAATCCCAAATGAAACAGGCACATGTGGCTGCTGCTGAGCCAGCTGCCTGAGTCCCGGACAGGGTGGGCGCAAGTGGCTGTCACTGTGAGCAGGCAGCCTGCCCTCTGGATAGGACAGGTACAAGTAGCAATGATCAGAACATACTGTTTTTCTTCTTTTTTCCCCTCCCTGGGGTCACAGATGATGCCCCCCAGCATGACTAAGACCACTCCTGTATAAGTATTTAAAAAGCTAAACAATAACTGGGGTGGAAGTACAATTTTTAGAGCAAGTGGAGGGGAGAGGCAGGTGAGGAGAGTTGGACCCTCCCAGTTCCAACCACATACTTCACTGTACCTTCTTCTCCCACATGATATGCTCCTAGCCAAACTTGTTTCTAGAGCTTTCTGAGGAGAAAAATACCGGGTGAGTGGAGGACAGATTGTGTAGAGGTAAACCATGGCCACAGTGAGGGCTCACTTCTTTTCCTCCTGTGTGGGTTCACTTCTTTTCATCATGTGCCCACTTAAATTTATATGTCATTGGAACAGACCTGTACTTAAATGAAGGGCTCCGTGACCATTACATGTAGTTTGGCACTGAATGATTCATAACATAAATCTAGCTCAATTAGCATCGTGCAAATTCCTAATTATTCAGCTCACTCTTTATGTAACCATGTGGGTGTTGGAAGAAAACATCTGAAACTCTTTTGCTAAAAGAAAACAAATAAACCACAGAAGAAATGAAAGGAAGAAGGCAAATACTCCTTTTCAAAGAAAGAGATCTTGATGTATATGAAGCTCCCCCCCCCCCCGATGAGCAGCAGTTGTTTTTAGATGCCTGGAACCTATGCAAACAACACCCATGCTCTGCTGAGTATTATTTATGCCTTTTATCCTCTGCATTTAAGATAAATAGCATTCATACTTCTGCCCATGAATGGCATGCTTAATAGGTTCAGGTGGGTAGCCATGTTGGTCTGAAGCAGCAGAACAAAGTTTGAGGTCAATAGCACCTTTCAGACCAGCAAAGTTTTATTCAAGGTGTGAGCTTTCATGTACAAGAAGTGTGCTTGCACACAAAAGCTTATACCCTGAATAAAACTTTGTTGGTCTTAAAGGTGCCATTGACCTCAAACTTTGTTCTAATGCTTAATAGGTGGCATGCTTCCCTCCACTGGCTATCTGGATCAATGAAACCTGCACAGATGTTCACTTGAATGACTTTGAAATTATTATTTGTTCTTGCAGAAGGAAGTCACAGGTTTAGTGGAAACATTAAAAGCCACTGGAAGACACAAAGCTGTCTTATACTTAACTAGAGCACTGGTCTCTCAGGGCCAGTATTGTCTACTCTGACTGGCAGTGGCTCTGCAGGGTGCCTCAGAGGCTGAGGTCTTTCACATCACCCTGTTATCTTATCCTTTTAAGTGGAGATGCTGGGGATTGAACCTGTGACCTTCTGCATGCCAAGCAGATACTCTACCCCTGAGCCATAGCCTCTCCCCATCATGAACAGTGGTGCAGCCAAGTTTGAAATAATAAGCATTTATTACAAATTTCATCTGCTCTGAACAGGCATTTTTATTTTGAGTTATACCCCTGTGCCTCAAAATTATTAATCCATTTGCAATTCCAAATAGGATGTGTTTTTGTGCTTCTGTGCATTCATCACACTAGACAGCAGATGCTGGGGGCCACTGCTGTCACATTCTCAGCAGCTGATTATTTAGTCCCCTATACCAATGGAACTGTCCTGATTGCTACAAATAGCTTGAAATTTCTATGAATGTAATTGTACAGCCATTAGAGCTGCTGCAGCTACCTCCTTCTCATCCATGAAGAAATTCATTTTGGTAAATGTAGAGCCCAGGAGTGGCCATTGTAGTGACACACAACGTACATAGAAGGAAAGAAGCATCACACTGTTGCCAGGCAACATATTGTGTTCTCTCACCGGAATACCCAAGTGGCAGTACAAGAATGCACATGTGCCAAGGGAAAAAGCAAACAAACAAACCACAGAAGCCAGTTTAGAACTCTTGATTAAAATTACCTTTAAAAAACAACCACACACAAACACAGATGCCACTTATAATTGGCGACCCAATTACTATTTAGAACACAGAAATTTGGCTCCACTTGTGTTTAGCAGCTGTGCCATTTCAAAGCTTTTCAAAATGCTCTTTTTTGGCTGCTAAGGGTTATTTGCTAGGGGTTCAGGCTCCCCGCTACGGAGCTTCAGCAAGAATGCTCTCCTAACCCTTTAAATAGAAGCACCAGCTGGCAAATGCCAGCAAGCTCCTCTTTTCCTTGACTAAATTTGTTTCTTGTCTGAATATTCCCCATCTCCGATAACGGGATGTACATAGCTTGATTACTTGCAGCAAAGCTACTTCAGGTCACATCCTTTAATGGGGAACAAAGCCCACTACTCTGACACGATCTACTGCTAAGTGACATTTGCAGCAGTGCAACAGAAGCCGCAAAGGTCACTTGTATTGGCCAAACTATGATGGAATGGGCAGCTGTAAGAACAAATAAAGAAAAGGTTTCTGCAAACATGTATGGACTAAGTTGCTTTCTCCAAATGTTGATGCATTTTCTGTATAGGCTGGGCCACTCTGTTGGAACATACAAGTAAGGAAAAGAGGCAGGAGGAGTGGTCAGCAGTGATCTTCAATGCAGTCAGTCCTGGCTATCTCTATCCCATGTACTGGGTGCTACTGTGGGTGCAGCACAAGCCGTCACAGCTTGAGTCTGCAGCCGGACTACCCGACAGGATGAGTACACATATACTATGCAAGGAGATCCCTTTTAGGAACGCTTCTGTTGGTCTGAGAGACACCAGAGAGACTACTGCTGTAACAGCAACCCTCACTTCTTCTAGGTATCCCAGATTTCTTTTAAGGCCTGATTAAAACAAAATGCTAGTGAGGCAAGAGATCTTACCCATGTGACTTTATTTAAATTGGGCTACAACCCACATAAAGCACCCATGCAGGCTTTGCGCATCAGAGATCTGTAGCCAATGTAAGTGGCGAGTGCTTACTAATTATGGGGTTCACTTGTGCAGCATCCAGAAAATATACCTCATCTCCAGACTACAGAGATCAGTTCCCCTGGAGGAAATGGCAGAGTGGACTTTATCATAGAATCATAGAATATTAGAGTTGGAAGGGACCTTGCAGGTCATCTAGTCCAATCCCCTGCACTCTGCAGGAGCATAGCTGAAAGATAGCCCTACAACATACCCGAAAGATGGTCGTCCAGCCTCCGCTTGAAAACATCCAGCAAAGGAGCATCCACCACCTCCCGAGGCAGTCTGTTCCACTGATCTACCACTCTTACAGTTAGGAAGTTTCTCCTGATATTTAGCCAGTATCGACTCCCTTGTAATTTCCACCCATTAGATCTAGTCTTGCAATCTGGAGCAAGAGAGAATAGATCCGCTCCATCTTCTACATGACAGCCCTTCAAATACTTGAAGACTGCAATCATGTCCCCTCTAAGCCTTCTCTTTCCCAGGCTAAACATACCCAACTCTTTCAGCCTTTCCTCATAAGACTTGGATTCCAGCCCTCTCACCATCCTGGTTGCCCTCTTCTGGACATGCTCCAGCTTGTCAACATCCTTCCTAAAATGTGGTGCCTAAAACTGGACACAGTACTCCAAGTGAAGCCTGACCACAGCAGAATAGACCGGAACTACCACCTCCCGTGATCTGGACACAATGCTTCTGTTAATGCATCCTAAGATTGCATTAGCTTTCATCGCAGTCACATCACACTGTAGGCTCATGTTTAGCTTGTGATCAACCAGAACACCTAGATCCCTTTCACATGTGCTGCTGTCAAGCCAAGTCCCTCCTATTCTCTATCTGTGCATTATGGCATCACATCCTTGCTGAGCTTGCTTCCCTTCCAAACTCAGAAGGTACTGTCCCTAAATCTTCAGGATCTTCCTACGCCAGAGTTGGCAACCCTTTAACTTGTGCAGAATTACATGGCTAAAATCTTTGGTCCTGTCAGCAACCCACTGAAGCCAGACCTTACAGGATCCTAAGACAAAACATTGTCCAACAGTGTCAGCAAACATTAAATCAGAGGTCATACAGGGTTTTTTTGGTTCAGTTACTTCTACTGTATCACTGATACCCTTTTTTCTAACTGGAAGTGAAGAATGAAAAAGAGAAGGGAAAATGACAGAGGAAGAAAGAGGGAAGGAAGGAGAGAGGAAGGATGACAAAGAAAGCGAGCTTCTATTTCTGTTTATCCCTTTTTCTCTTTCGTTTATTTTTAAGAAACAACATTCATCCTCATGGAGCCTCATATGCCTAATAGTGCAAAACCAATTCCCATTGTATGTATACAGCTGCACATTAAAACAATATCTGAATTGTGGGAAAACTGAGTCTTTTAAAATCATTTCTACCCACTCAGAAGCTGCGTACCTGTTCAGGGCTGAGGTGGAAGTCTCCATGTCTCCTTCTCTGCGTAAGACACCCTCTGTTTCCCCTCACTCATAGTGTAGTACTCACTGGAGGAAAATGGCCGCCCTGCAGCTCCAATTACTGCTACATGGGGGGGATCTGATTTCTGTCTCTTTTCTACCTAGTAATATCAGTAAAAGCCCCCACTCTCTCTCTTCTGAAGCAAAGAGATTTGTATCTTTGGCATGTCCACTTACCAGATAAACTCATTCAGTTTTTAAAGTATAGCCATTTGTTGTTTAGAATGCATGAGTTTTGCCATAGGTGCTCTTGAGGTAAATTCACATGGGATCTGAAATACTGGTGGAAGGGGAGAAGGGAGAGGGAGAAGCTGCCACCTCCCTGATAACAATACCTAGAAAATGTGTAAAATCTGAGCAGCAGCCAGAGTCACACCGATATTTTAATAGCCTACCTTCCGTTTTTCATTTGTGAAGGAATTGCACCGTGTGTAATCAGACCAAGTTCGGTTGTTTTCAGGATGCCGGTACCAGTTTCCATTCTCATCACAGGTCTTCGAGGCTGTCTCTGTGAATTTAAAAAGGCAAAGGGCGTAATTCATTTAGAGGGCTAAGTTTATATACTTAGTTTTTAAACATCTAATTAATTATAGATGGCATTTCACTCTCATTCATTATCTCAGCGAAAACAGGCAATCAAATACCACAGCACTCATCTTCACTTAGCTGGAGTAAAATAACAAAACACGGCCAAATACATTATGATAAGCTGGATCCAGATACCTGTTTCCATGGGCACAAGGACCTCCTTCTGCAGTGTGTGAATCTCCCATCTTCCCTCTCAAGTGGCATCCTGAAATGCCTTTGAATTTTGGGGGGCAATTTAGACCACCACAGAAGGAGGGAAACCCAGACTGCACCCACAGAATGCTCATCTGGATCACACAAATGCTCATCTGGATAAATGCTAAAAACTACATCCTGGTACCATTCTGTTTGGACCGCTATACTTTCTGAGCCTCTGGGATTGGAATAATGTCATCTGTAAAGATAGCAGGATAGGTTGGTCATGGCTACCCAGTGGCTTTTGGTTAGCTGATGACAGGGACCATGTTGTCTTCCTTGCTTGTGAAATCTCAAGCCAACTGTTAACTGGAGCAGGACTTGGCTAGCAAGCTGGAGAGAGGGTGGTACCTTGCCGACAGCTGGTCAGTCTGGCTTTTCCATTGCCATCAAGTTTTTCCTAGGAGAAGAGGGTGACCTCAGCCTGCTTCTATGAATTACTGCATTGGTGCAGCTGCTCCCATGACTGGGCTGCAGGCAGTATCCATTCCTACCTACCCACCAATTACTTATTTTTGAATCTAGTGGTGTTACTGTCTGTAACCACAGCTCATGGCATGCCACATATTTTTATGACAGAAACTGGGAACTGAGAGAGGGAACGCAAAAACAATGGGTGCAATTCTACACAGATCTGCTCAGGCCCCAAACAGACAATACATTTTGCCACAATCGCTTTCGGGTTTCCCTGACCCAACTCTGACCCTCTCACAGATCAACAGCACATTCTGGGAAGTAAGTTCCCAAGTATCCCTGGCCCTGATTCAAACTGGAAGGAAGGAGGGGCTTCAGCTTTCCCCCTTGTTATTTCCCGGACCCAAAAAGGACCCAGGGAATTTTATTTGCCCTATGGGAGAACTGTATGTGTACTGATAGGATATATGTAAAGCGCCCCCAATGGGGCAAATAACACGTCCCCATAGCTGTTTTGTGCCAGGATAACAGTGCAACTCATGGCAAAATGTTTGAACCTCATCAATAACCTCATTTTAGTCAATGGGTCTTATTTCCAGGAAAGTGCTGCAGCCAAATTTGGATTGTAGTCAATCTCTCCCACAATATAGGGAGATAAAATCTACTTGTAGTTATAAAGAAATATCTCTGCATAATGGAATTTAGGAAATTAAAATCATAATATGTAATTGGAAATTAATACATAATGCATGCGATATATGCACAGAGACTGCTACTTTATTCTCACGAGTCTTCTGTATGCTCATTGAAACATTCCCAGAGCATGGTGGACTTGTGATAAAGCAAATAAATATTGGACAGATATACATAGTGAGATGCAAAAAATTTTAAAGTGTAATTTTAAGAAAGAGCCAGAAGCACTACTGTTGGGACTTAAAATGGAAGAAGTGAATATGACCAAGAGAACTCTGATGTGGTATTTGAGCACAGCAGCCAGAATGACTTTTGCTCAATCTTGGAAACAAGAAAGAGTGCCTAAAATCTGGGAATGGATCAAAAAGTTACTTTTTATAGTTGAAATGGATAAATTGACAAGGAAATTGAAGATCCAGAGGAGTTTATGGCGGATTGGATGGACTTTAAAGAATATCTGGAGAAAGATTGGGATGTGAAGAATAATCTATTTTGTTTTGATAATTATTAAAAATAATTGATGGACTCCGAAATATTCGATAGAGATAAGAAATATGTTAAAGAAAAGGTTACTAATCGATCTTAATTGTTGATGTGTAAAGATGAGAGAATTAGAAGAGGAGAAGTAAGGGGCTTCCGGTCTGGACTCCGCGAATGGTGGATGCATCTTCGGGACGCTCCCGAAGTCGTCTCGCCCACACGCGGCCGAGGGGGGATCTGCACAAGCGGAGACCCTAAGGAGCCCCAGGAAGGGGTTCTGATCCGGGGCGCATAGGGGTGGTGCCTCTTTCCCGGCCGAATGGTCAGAAATCGAGGCTCGCCCCCAGCCCCAATGGCCCTAGCCGCAGCAGTGCCCCGTATGGGGACTAGCAGAGCCGCCGGTCGTCACCGGGTGATAAAGCGGAGAAGCGATTTCCGGCGCCGGCTCCCGCCTCCCAGAGCCAGCTGTCAATCAACTGGAGAGTTATCTTCTGCGCCCTCTGCTGGAGCAAATGCAGCAGATCAACCAAACGCTGACAAATATGGAAAGTGTTCTCAATAACCAGCAGGTCCAGTTAAATGATACAGCTAAGAAAATGGAGGAAATTGCGCAAAAATGCCTGGACTCAACAGCAGAAACTCAAAAAGTCAAGAAGAAGGTGGATAAAATAGAAAAACGTCAAGATATGCAAGATAAAAAATTATTGATGCTTCAAATGGAAAAATCAAATTTGACTCTCCGATTCCAGGGCGTAAAAGAATTGGAAAAAGAAGATCTCCGAAGTATTTTAGCGGAAGCTTTGGCAACACTCACCGGCTGGGAAGCGGAAAAAATAAGCGAGGAAATGGATCTGGTCTACAGATCCTATTCCAACTTTACAAGGTTAAATAACCTGCCGGCAGAAGTGGTGGTCCAGTTTACAAAGCAGAAAGTTCGGGATCAAATATTAAAGGCATCTTCATCAACGCCTATGAAGATCGAAGAGCAGACAATTAGAATCTTGAAAGATGTCCCATTTGAAATTCGAATGAAAAGGAAAGCATACAAAGGACTGACCTTATTCTTGCAGAAACATCAAATTAGCTATCGCTGGTTGATTCCAGAAGGGCTGACTTTCAAATTTAAGGATAAAAGAGAGAAGATTGACTCCATTTTCAAAGCTCGAGACTTTTTGAAGAGGCACACCAGCACGGAGGAGGCAGCACTCGCTGAATGGGAAGATTTGGACAGTGATAAAGACAGCGGTTCGGAGGGAGAAGTCAGGACCCCGGAAGATAAAGGAGCAGGAAAGGGTCCATCATACAACTTGAGAGAAGTGAAAGGGAGGCCGCCCAGACCATGAACTTGTTCGGATTGCGCATGAAAAGACTCTACTAACAAAAAACCAAAAGGACACTACTAATTCATTAACAGTTTTTCTTTATTTGCAGGTTAAGATGAAAGACGACTGCCAGCTCACAGAAGAAGCCAAAAGAAGATATATGTATTATTACTAAAAGATTAACATACTAATGATATATCACCCACCTCTTTTTCTTTATCCCACTATATACCTTCCTCTTTCTAGAAAAAAAAAAATAAAGCCTCTTCTTTTTAGAAGAGTTATAAAAAAGAAGAAGAAGAAGAAGAAGAGGAGAAGTAAGGGGAGGGGGTGGGACCACTGCGGGAAGCCAGAAGAGGGGATGGGGGTTAAAGAAAGGGATATGGGTTGAAAATATTGTTTTAATGTTGATCTTGTTATAATATTCCACCAATAAAATGTTTTTTTAAAAAAGAAACATTCCTAGAGCAGGCATTTATCAGCAGTCTTGCATTATCATGTCATATAGGATAAAAGGGCGTTGCTCAGAGGACTGGCTGCTCACGGAAAGCATGAACATGTATTTTGTACATAACTGTATTTTTGAGAGAAAACATCCATTTTAAGGTAATTTTCAGCAGATTGCTGTATTTCAGGAAGGAATAGGGACTACATTTCCCAGGGAGCACCAACACACTGGAAGGCAAAGGTGGGGGGAGAGAGATCATCCATCCAACCATTGACTGGCCAGCCATTGCCACCATCAACTTGGAGCCACACCCATCACAGCTGCAGCAGTTAGGGTTGCCAATTTTGATGTGGGAAATTCCTGGAGATTTGGGGGCAGTGCCTGGGCAAAGATTTCTGTTTTCCTAAGCTCTATGGTACACCACAGAGCCTGTCCTTCAAAGCTGCTATTTTCTCCAGGAGAACTGATTTCCAGACTCTGGAGATAAGTTGTAATTCCAGGAGAACTCCAGCTCAACCTGGAAGTTGGCAAACCTAGCAGCAGCAGAAACAGCCATTCTGCGTGTCACTTTACATTCCACTGAGGAAGGTGAAGGAGGGCAAGAACATAAGAACATAAGAGAAGCCAATGTTGCATCAGGCCAAAGGCCCATCCAGTCCAAAAATACCAGGTGCCATCAGGAGGTCCACCAGTGGGGCCAGGACACTAGAAGCCCTCCCACTGTTGACCCCCCCAAGCACCAAGAATACAGAGCATCACCTGCCCCAGAGTCCCTATCCATACCTTGTGGCTAATAGCTACTGATGGACCTCTGCTCCATATATTTATCTACTTCCCTCTTGAAGCTGTCCATGCTTGTAGCCACCACCATCTCCTGTGGCAGTGAATTCCATGTGTTAATCATTCTTCGGGTGAAGAAGTACTTCTTTTTATCCATTCTAACCTGACCACTCAGCAATTTCATGGAGTGCCCACAAGTTATTATATTGTGAGAAAGGGAGAAAAGTACTTCTTTCTCTACCTGCTTTATACCATGCATAATCTTATAAACCTTGATCATGTCACCCCTCAGCCGTCATTTCTCCAAGCTAAAGAGCCCCAAGTACTTTAACATTTCTTCATAGGGAAAGTGTTCCAACCCTTTTATCATTCTAGTTGCCCTTTTCTGCACTTTTCCCAATGCTATAATATCCTTTTTGAGGTGTGGTGACCAGAACCGTATAAGTATTCCAAATGAGGTGGCACCATTGATTTATATAGAGGCATTATTATATTGGCCGATCTGTTTTCAGTTCCCTTCCTAATAATCCCCAGCATAGCATTGGCCTTCTTTATTGCAGCCACACACTGTCTCCAAATTTTCAGAGAGTTATCTACTACAGTTCCAAGATCTCTCTCTTGGTCAGTCTCTGCCAGTTCAGACTCCATCAATGTGTATTTATAGTTAGGATTTTTGGCTCTGATGTGCATCACCTTGCACTTGGCCACATTGAACCCCATTTGCCACGTTGATGCCTACTCGCCCATCCTCAACAGATCCCTTTGGAGTGCCTCACAATCCTCCCTGGTTTTCACCACCTATTGCTTTGTCATTATTTTTCTTCACTCTGTCCTCACAAATGAAACAATCTGGCTTTTTCCAGTCCATACTTTCATTCATTTGGAATGCTATGACTTCAATCTACTTGGCTCTTCTGGCCTCTAATTCACACCTGCTCAGGACTCATTACAGTGGTTACAACATACTTTGTCTTATTTATTCATTTATTTATGAAAATTTTTAAATTTATTGACAGAAACCAAATAATGTTTCCAGGCTCTGGGTATCTGATTTGAGAACAGCTATTTTTAATATTTTAGATTTTAGATTTTTATTTCCTGATCATCTCAGAACTCAAGGAAGGTAAATCCAGAACTGGCTCTTTGCTTTGGAGAAATGATGTGTTGGGAAAGAAAAAAATGGGCACCACTGTTCTAATCCCACTATCCTTTATAACTTTACTCATCTTACAGATCTCACACATTTCAATGTGAATTAATAATATGCTATGTTACAGATTCACACACTGATAATCTGGCAGTGATATATCATCATCATCGTCGTCGTCGTCGTCATCATCATCATCATCCCAAGCGCGTATATCTTTAGAGGAATTTACACTGCATCTTAACCCAAGGTACCCCCTCCTACATCCATTGAACTTGAAAGGGTCCCTAACTCTCCTTAGGACAGCATTATTAACCCCTTTATTCTGTAAACTGCCTTGGGCAGGTTCCTGAAGAGGCAGCATACATTTTTTTTTCAAATAATAGAATCATAGAGTTGGAAGGTTCCTCCAGGGTCATCTAGTCCAACCCTCTGCCGGAAATTCACAAATATCTCCCCCTCCACAAGAAAGGACCACAAGAACTAAGCACTGAGGCAACCCTTCCTGCCCTCCCTCTCATGATCTGCCTAAGTTCACAGAATCAGCAGTGCTGTCAGATGGCCATCAAGCCTCTGTTTGAAAACCTCCAAAGGAGAGCCCACCACCTCCCAAGGAAGCCTGTTCCACTGAGGAACTGCTCTAACTGCCAGGAAGTTTTTCCTAATGTTTAGCAGAAAACTCTTCTGATTTAATTTCAACCTGTTAGTTCTAGTCCAACCTTCTGGGGCAACAGAAAACAACTCCGTACCATCCTCTATACATGATAGCCCTTCAAGTACTTGAAGATGGTTATCATATCACCTCTCAGTCGTCTCCTCTCCAGGCTAAACATACCCAACTCCTTCTACCTTTCCTCATAGGACTTGGTGTCCAGACCCCTCACCATCTTCGTTGCCCTCCTCTGGACACATTCCAGCTTGTCTATACCTTTCTTAAATCGTGGTGCCCAAAACTGAACACAATACTCTAGGTGAGGTCTATCCAGAGCAGAATAAAGTGGTACCATCACTTCACGTGATCTGTACACTATACTTCTGTTGATACAGCCCAAAATCGCATTTGCTTTTTTAACAACCGCATCACACTGCTGTCTCATGTTCAGTGTGTGGTCTACTAAGACCCCTAGATCCTTTTTGCACATACTACTGCCAAGACAAGTCACCCCCAACCTATAATTATGCATTTGATTTTTCCTACCTAAATGCAGAAGTTTACATTTATCCCCATTGAAATTTATTTCATTTGTTTTAACCCAGTTTTCCAGCCTATAGAAAATGAATAAGTAAACATCTTGAATGTTTTACGTTTTTAATGTTAATTTTTCTTAAGTGTTTTGCTCCTTTCCACCCACCTTAAGAAAAAAAGCAAGTGATCATGCTGAGCCAGCAGCTGATGGCATGTTTTTTCTCTCTATGATCAGGAACTCACTTTATATAGAAACCCATGGAATAAGTACACTTCAGCAGTTCAAAATAAAACTGTCATGGAAAAACTAAATTTCAGAAAAATTACACTGTTCAACTGTAGTACGTGCACAAGCAACATCAGAAAGAAAAGAACATATTATCTTAGCTCCCCATCAATTGAACCTGCAGATAACCTTAGACTGCTGTCTTACTATCTTCTCCATTGCATCTGCTGCCAGATATCATCTAAAGCTGGAAAGCATCAGAGCTCTTATACAGAGATTAAAGTTGACTCTGCTATAGAACACAATGTACTGAAAAATTTACATGTCGTTCCATTGATATCCAAGAAATCATAATATTAACAACAGTAGCTGGAGAGGTATACTGCTTCAGCTGCTTAGCTGAATCCTGTGATTCAGGGCTGGAGGATCATTGTGGCAGGAATCATGAAATCCAAACAGTATGTCTCTTTTCCCAAGACTCTATTCAGCAAGACTGACTCATTGGCAATGAGCGAGAATCATTAATCAGAGGACATTTACACTGACAACCCTCCGTTCTGTAGGGCTTTAATAAGTAAGTAGCTGGAAGATAGCTTTTGGAGATTTAATCACCAACAAGATGGTAGATTTGTCCCAGTGTGTGTGTGTCAGAGGGATTGTTTCATTCCACCACCCTCCATGGAAAACCAAGCTATGGTTCTAAGCCCAGACTAGGCAATGAAAGATGTGGACTGTGTGCCAAACTAGACCTGATGGAAATCATGGATCCCCTTAGTTCTCTGAAGGCAAATTATAGCACCACACTGCTCCACTGGGGCATCATGAGGAGGGAAGGAGGTTTTGCAACTCAAAATCATCCCCTTGCTCTTATTAGCCCTTTTGACAGACATTTAAAAGGAGCTGCGGTGGCTCAAGTTGTTAAAACGCTGAACTGCAGGCTGTGGAAGGTCAGTAGTTCAGCAGTTCGAGACCCGAGTGTGCTGCATGATGGAGTGAGCTCCCGTCTCTAGTTCCAGCTCCTGCCAACCTAGCAGTTCGAAAGCAAGAAATTGCAAGTAGATAAATAGCTACCACTTCGGTGGGAAGGTAACAGCGTTCCGTGCGCCTTGGTGTTTAGTCATGCCGGCCACATGACCACAGAAATGTCTTCGGACAGCGCTGGCTCTTCGGCTTTGAAACGGAGATGAGCACCGCAACCCTAGAGTCGGACTCGACTGGCTTTCAAGCAAGGGAACCTTTACTTTTTAAAAGGGCTAATAAGTGGGGGGGGGGTCTGCTTGAAAAACCGAGAGGGGGCGAAAGGCTGCAAGCGTGGCTGCAACTCAAGTCAAGGCACTAAACAGCTATTTATTTAAAATATCTATAAATTTTGCCTCTCTCCTGGCCAAGTCAGGACCCATGGAAGGTAATGATATAATGAAACACAACAAAACCATATAAAAGTACATAATTCAAATCATTAAAACATAAAGTAGCATTAAAAACAAACACCCTGTGCACATCTTGCCTTTCCCCAGAAGGCTGCTCTGAAAGCACTGTGGGATAGTTTTGTTTGACAGACTTGCCAGAAGGGCAGAAGTCTCCCTGACCTCTCCTGAGAGGATGTTCTACAGGCATGGTGCAGCCACTAAAAACAGCCACTTGGTGGAGGTGATTTTCATGAAGCAAATGGAATGAGAGGAAAGGGTGAAATACTTCTACTTCCCAACCTCAAGGTGAGATCCAGAGTTCTCCCAGAATTCCAAAAGATCTCCAGACTACAAAGATCACTGCTGCTGGAGGAAATTACAGCGTCGAGTGCAGACCCTATCGCACCACATCTTCAGTGAGCTCCCTCCACTCCTCCGACTCCACCCTCACCAGGCACTGCCCCAAAATCTTCAGGAACTTCCCAAGCCAGAGTTTCCCTTTCAGTCTCTTCCTTAATGGCTGCACTGCATGAAAAGAATGGATGTTCTAACTAGAATGGATGTTCTAAGACAGTTTTAAGGGATGCTCTAGGATTGTAGATATGGTTGCCAGATCACAGTCTATAGCCCCAGGAACATTCGGGGGTGGGGACAGGTGTACCAGCATGATCCCAGTGAGTGACATAACTTCCAAAGAAAACCAGGTGTGACATCGTAACACCAGGGCAGGCACTCTAAGATTTGCAAAAGCTCTATGGTTAAATCATAGAGCTTTTAGTAAATCCTAGAGTGCCCCCCCCCCAAAGTCATGTAACCTTTGACCATATTATGGGTATATAAAACAGAAAGAATTAAAAGCTGACTCCTCTTGTACCACCTCTATGCACCCACTATGGTCCTCAGACTGCTACTTACTGGCTGTTCCCCTCTTTAAGAGTGAAATGCAGTAATACACTAATGAAATAGAAATCTATAAATGTATCAGTACTGTCACAAAAAAAACCACTGCTAACACTAAAATGGATTATCCTCAGAAGGTCCTGTCCTATGTGGCTCCTCTGTTACAGTGAATAAGTAGAACTGGACACCAGCAGCTCACCTGACACCACAGAAAAGCTCTTGTGGGTGGAGACAGTACCTCAGGCACCCTTCTCCTAAGTTATGTTTTTCTCTTATTTAGATTATTTAACCCCCACTTTTCTCCAGTGGTGACCCAAACCAGTTTACATTGTTCTCACCTCCTCAATTTTATCTTCATAACTACAACCTTATCAAATAGGCTAGGCTGAGAATGTCTGGCCCAATAGCACCCCTGACAGCTTCCATGGCAGAACTGGGATTCAAACCTGGGTCAGCCAAATCCTAGTCCAACACTCTAACTATTATAGTGGCTCTCTAGAACCCTTGTACACCAAATGAAGTTTCTGGATCTTCTTCAGAGCAAATTACAGTAATCAAGCCAAGTGGTTCAAAGGTATGTAGGATTCTGGCCAAGGCTGACTTTTACAGGAAAAGCAGATGAAAAAAAACCAACCTAAGAAGGACGTTTTTCACTCCTGGCTCCAGCCATGATCTGCTTGTCAAGCAACAGAGATGGATCCAAGAAGTAATAGCAGTAGGTAGAAAGTATCCTGATACAGAAGGTAAACCACCTTCCCTGGCAAGTGTGTCTTGGCTGCTGTTGTAGTGAGAAACCTGGCAAATGGAGTCTCCCACTCCTCCATCCTCATTCAGCCAGATTCAGACATGTACCAGGGTAGTCAATTTAGCAAGGATTAAATCCTGAACAGCAGTTTCCCCATTCATTGATCTTATATTTAGCAGTAGAACACTGAGACCTGGTGGTTTCCTGGCACAGTTATAGTTAAAAAGAAGGAAAGTCCTAAAAGACAAGACAGAGGCATAGCCAAGACCTAATGGACACAAAACAACAACAAACTGAATCTGGAATGTGTAGTTCTAAATAACATAACACCTTGGAATAATAAAGATAGGTGACAAAGGAGTAAAATTGCCAAGGGGTATTTTTAAATGCTTGGTGTGCTATTGACTGATATTACAAGCAATGCAAAATAACAAATGGTAAAAACAATGATCTTCCTACAATTAAGCATATATAAATAATAAAACACAACAGACAGAAGAATGACAAGAATGACAGTTACACACTTGTTTCAATATTCTCACATTATTTTCTTCATATTATATATAGACCCTGTCAAAACATTCCTAAACTAAAAGACCCTGTATCCTCATGGTAACTTATGAAGGTACAGATAATAGCTGCAGAGGTCATAGTAGTACTTTCTAACAATCTGAACTATCAATATAATGATATTACAAAAGAATCTAATTAATCTAATACCAAGCAGCTATAAAGTCATTCAGTTCCTTTATCCTAAAAGCATAGAAGTAGACAGAAATAACTAAGACACAAAAACAGGTTGTTTTTTCCAACTATGATTGTATTCTGTCGTACAAAAACAAGTCTAAGCCTTTGGTCTCATTTTGGCAACACAAAATTTACACCGGCCCTGAAAAACAACTTTGCACTGTAAAACTCTACACAAATTGTCATATGCTACAAAGACAACTTTTTCCTATGATAATACTCAAGATAAAAGTCCGTATCAAATATGAGTCAAGGTAAGGACTGATTAATAACACCTTTTCTGTGTTGACCAGTAATGTGGAATGTAGCATGAAGAAGAGAAGCGACATAGGCAGGCTGTATACAAGAATTAACAAGACACAGCTGCTTGCCTTAGAGAACAGCTTCAAATGACCGACTTAAAGGAACATGTTCTAACCGTACTCAATATAAATGAGGACACAATGTTATTGCTCCAGTTAGCCTACACAAATGATGATAGATCTAGCCTGTAATTAAGGCCTCAAGGGACCCGGATTTAACAATGTGAACCCAAAATGCCTCTCTTCTCAAGTGAGTCTGTTCTATGACTATAGGTCTGAATGGAAAATATTATACTGTTTCTAAAGCCAAGAATCTAAAACCTGATGGGTTGTGCGCACACCATTAGAAAAGTTCTGTTAAAGGAGCCTCTCATAATGCTTAAGTCATGGCTTTGATTTCATTGTCTTTCATGACAAAGAAACCAAGGCCTCCTGCACTGGGAAGTGGTCCAGAAGACATCCAAGTCTATGCTCTAATCTCCTGTTCTTTCACATTTCAGTTCCTCAGTATACTACCCTCTACCTATATGTAAAAATGCCTCCGGATCTACTAACAGATTGTCTTTGCAAGCCTTGCCTAGAGCACTGATTATGTTTTTAGTGACACAAAACAGGAAAACACCAATCTGAGAACCTAGATCGTTTCATTTAGCAGGAACAAATCAGAACTGAAGACAATTGTCGGCATATCAGTGCCTAACATCTGTTTAGCCCAGACAATGTAGTACATTACACAGTTTTGCAGCCACCATCAAGTGGCAGCCACATCTATTAGCAGGAGCTGGCTTGCAGTCACTACCAGGTTTTCCGATTCTCCATTTCTGATTAAACCTCACAGTGATGATCAGTCACCTGTGAAGTCCATTTCTCGCTTCACACTGACATGCCCAGCAGCTGAGATGTGCGCCAGTGAAACCTGATAAACTGACCTGCAGAGAAGGCACTCCAGTTGAAATGAAAGCTAATGAGCAGGTCAGAGAGGTAAGGGAACAGCGCCAAGCGGAGAAGATTCAGGGAAGCAGAAGAATGGGTGGGCATGGAGGGAAATGTGATGACTATTGATAATTGTTAAGTACCTTGACTCCAGTATGCAGACTCCACAATATGAAAAAATAGAAAGTGAAAGAAAACCTTGACAATGCATTTTTTTTAAAGAAAGAACAAACCTGAATGACATACTTTGTTAAAAGCTCGTTTGGTACTTCTAGAAGAAGGTGTATGCAAGATATCGTGTAGGCATTTGATGATAATGCCAAATAATGTCACTCTGTAAGAATAATGGAAAACTCATTTTTAGAATGGATTTTAAGGTTGGATTTGGTTTTTAACTGGCTGTCCAAAATGGGAGTAAATTGGTCTTTGGAGAAGACCCTGCAGAAGGGTCTTCCCTAAGGTCTCAGGGAAGACACAGTGATGTCAATAATTCAATTTTTCAGGTCTGGAGCCATAAAAACTGTGAGACTGTCAGTATCTGCTGTGTCCTTCTTGTATGGATTAGGATCTGTAATTAATCTGGGACACCCAGACTGATTGATCCATTTTTGGCAGCTGAAAAACTGACACGATGCAAACAAGTTTGAATTATATTTTAACGAAAGTTCTGATGCTATTTTTTTACTAGCTATTTCTAGCTAATGTGTGTGATTCTGGTGTGCTTGGGCTCCTTGAAGCTCAGTTCCCAGCTGAGCCATCGAACTCCATGAGCAAAGTTTTCCCTCACCCTAAGTGATGGTCCCCATCCCTACGGGCAGTGACACAGAGCATTCCATCAATGACATCCTACTGTAACTGTTAGCATTTCTGCAACTGTCTATGGTAGAAGTACACTTCATATTCAGGCTTTGATACGGTTACATCTTTAAAACATCTCTACATTCCAGTTTTCCACTCCATCTCTGCATCACATGGGACAAAGGAAAGATGACAGACACAAGCGCTGGACTACATTTTCCAATCACCAAAAATGTTCACTGCTGCTTTCAAAATGGATGGATGGAGGGAAAGCATGCCTGAACAGCACTATTCTGCCTATCAACCAGTTTCCAACAAAATTGCACACCTTTTCAGGTCAGGGCTGTTTCATACACTGTGCATTTCTTACAAATGGCATTTTGGTGTGGAAAACTGCACACACCATTTCTGCGTGTCATATGGAATGAATACATCTCTTTCATATGTGTGAAGCTCTGATTATTGTATATATGGAATGTGATGCTCTGATTCATGATGGATCCCCACAGCACGTAAATGTGGCAAAGCAAATGAGAAGGAAGGGGAATTGTGGAAAGATGGTTGCCAGGTCGGAACATCCAGGCTGAGTGTTTGTCTCTCTCTTGTGCAAGTACATAGCTTGAGGGTCATAGCCTAAAGCCAGCAGGAAGATCCGCAGGTGTGCACGGGGGGGGGGGGAATCTCCAGCACAATTAGAAGCCCTTCTCCCTTCTTTCTCCTGTTGTTTTTTTTATTGCTGTCCTCTTATTTTATTTGTGTGTGTGTGTTCCCAGTTGAGGATAAAGGTGAGATACAAATGGATAAACAAATCATACAAGGAACAGCAATTTCCTTCATGATAATTATACCTGGGACATAAATGTGTAATGTTTGAAGTAGTCCCCAGCAACAGAAAAATGCTTGCAATACAATTTTCCCACTTGGTAAAAGGATGTACCTTTCAGAATCTTGTAGATTTCAGTGGGTTCAGTGTCCCTCTGACTTGTTGCCAAAATTCTTTGCTCTGTGCAACCATTAAAGGTACAACAGCCTTGATTTACTTTGCACTGGCTTATTGTATTCCTACCAGCCCCCAAGCTGTTAAGCTAATGTTTAATTTTAAGCTAATGTTTAATTTTAATTTGTGCACATGTATTGATAACACTCACAACATGGGAGACTCCAGAGACACTGCGGTTTCAACCAGTCAGAAGCTGCACTAAAATAACATGCAAAAACTTTTGTGCAGTTAAACTACATGAGGGTAGATCTGGTCGACCACTTTGTCTGTTTACTGATTTATTTCTTTTTGCACACAACATACACACACAATTTTCAATGATCTTTTTGAAGGTTGCAATCTGTCAATCTGTTTAGATAATACGTGCACTTTGATGAATAATGCACGAAGCAATAAGGGGCAGAAAGCCTCTGTGGCTTAATAAAGCATGCTTGTTTTTTTGCTACTGTTCTTCCAGGAACTTTGTAAAGCTGTCTCGAAGCATGAAATACAAGAGGAAGACCCTGGGAATAACAAGATTCATTTCACAGGATGGAACCAGCTGCTACGTCTAAAAATGGAATGATTATAAAAGAAGGCAGACATTTAAAAACCTGCCATTTTTATTACTTTGGCTTCAGGGAGCACATGGATAAAGTCGAGCGACAACAGGCTATTAAGAGAAGCATTCCTCTTGGGGGTCTAGTTGGTGGAGAGGCGATTCAGAAATGCTATAAATAAGTAAGATTGGTTTAAGCCCCTTGAAAAGTTATAGCAAAACTTTTATTTTTAAATATGTGATTTTTGCCTTCGTTTTCAAACTCTAAATACATTCGCTGACTATTTAGGGGGGGAAGAAATACTCTACCAGTCGGATCAAAGTCTGGAAAATAATCCGGGCAGTTTTGCTCAGCTTCTTCTCCAGCAGGTGTGTCATCCCAACAGAGCCATCCATCCCACGTACGGTTACAGAACAGACCTAGAAAATTCAAAAAGTACAAGACTTTACTGGGGTTTGTTTTGAGAGGATAGCGGGACTTACCTTGTTCTTTTATATTAAAAATGATCCCTCTCGTTGGTTTACCTAATGAAATACCGCATTTAGAAGACATATTTTTTTAAATCTGTTGACAGCTGCACTAATGTATTTATTTACAAAACTTATATCTCTGCCCTCCCAGGGGCCACAAAGGTGACTAACAAATTAAAACACACATAATAAAAAAAATCACATTTAAATTTTTAAAAAATCAACCATCACAAAAACTACATATTAAAACAATTAAAAACAGAGCTAAAATACACACAAAGACATTAAAAAAAATTAAAACATTGTTCACAAAGGAGGGATCACCAAACATAATAAAAAAGTCTTCACCCCCCGGCAGAAGAAGGCAACAGAAGGGAACAGACAAATCTCCCAGGGGAGAGAAGTTCCAGAATTTGAGAACCAGCAATGGCTGTGCTTTACATTCACATTTACAGAAATTATTAACACTTCTGCTATTTTTAAATTGGAAATTACATTATATAATAGCCCCAAACTAAAAACTGAATGTGGCTTAAGGTTTGACTAAATTCACACCACGGTCATAATCCTGCTCTTGGGCATGGAGATGGAAAAATATTGGTGGTTGTTCATGGAAGGCTGATCCCATCACTGCTAAGAATCCACTCTTGGAATGAGTCATCTGCACGGGGACAAGGACTGGGTAGCCACATGTGGGAGAAAAGAACAGCCACACATTTTGTCATAAAGTTAGTACAAAATGTGTGTTTGTTTAGTGCAGTCAACTTGCTTCCAACTTATGGCAATGTCCTATCATTAGCAGCCAAAACATCCTGTCATTAACAGCCTTGCTCAGGTCTTGCAGACTGAGGACCATGGCTTCCTTAACTGAGTCAATCCATCTCACGTTGGGTCTTCCTCTGCTCCTGCTGCCTTCAACTTTTGTTAGCATTACTTCCTTTTCCAGTGAGTTTTGCCTTCTCATAATGTGGTCAAAGTACAATAGCCTCAGTTTCATCACTATAGCTTCTAGGGAGAGCTCATGCTTGATTGGATATATAACCCATTTATTTGTCTTTCTGGTGATCCATGGTATCCACACAACTGTCCTTCATTGCCACATTTCAAATAAATCAATTTTCTTCCTCTCAGTTTTCTTCATTGTCCAGCTGTTGCACCCATATATACTAATGGTGAATACTGTTGGCCATTGTTTTGTTTTCCATATCTGTTAGCATATTCTTGTTAAGATTTTGATGGACTCCATTTCTGTGTTTTGGAAGAGCTCCATTGCTATCCCATCGACTCTTGGTGATCTGTTTCTTCCAATTGCTTTGAGTGCAGCTTTCACTTCACTTTCTAAAATTGCACATTCTTCTTCAAAAGATTATTCTTGGAAGGAATCGGTCATCTTTTCATCTCTTCTGTAAAGCGCTTCAGTACATTGTTCCCTTCTTTTCTTTATTTTGTCCTGTTTGGTGAATATATTTCTGTGTCGATCTTTCAGTATGCCTAACATCGTTTTAAATTTCCCCCTGATTTCTTGGCCCCTGTGGAAAAGATCTCTTGTTCTTCCTTTTTTGTTCTTCTCTTCGATTTTTTTACCCTGGTTGTTATAACAACTTTTATGAGGTGACAATTTCTCATAAGTGTACTGCACAAGGTCTAAGATCTTTTTTCTAAATCTCAACATGTTAGAAACATTAAGGAGGAAACCCCCCCATGTCCTGAAAAAAATTAGTACAAGTCACCTCATGGTGACTCTACCATATTTTTAAAAAAAGGAATGTGAGAATATGACTTTAGATGCCTTAGTTACACACCCAAATGCAATCAGGAACACTTTTATGCCCTAGTTTTTGGGAGTTGCTACACCTTTCTGCGGTGGCTCAAGTGGTTAAGACGCTGAACTGCAGGCTGTGGAAGGTCAGTAGTTCAGCAGTTCAAGACCCGGGTGCCACATGATGGACTGAGCTCCTGTCTCTAGTTCCAGCTCCTGCCAACCTAGCAGTTCGAAAGCAAGAAATTGCAAGTAGATAAATAGGTACCACTTTGGTGGGAAGGTAACAGCATTCCGTGCGCCTTGGTGTTTAGTAATGCCGGCCACATGACCACGGAAACGTCTTCGGACAGCGCTGGCTCTTCGGCTTTGAAACGGAGATGAGCACCGCAACCCTAGAGTCGGATTCGACTGGCTTTCGAGCAAGGGAACCTTTACCTTTACTTTACACCTTTCTGTTACTGGAAACAGCTGTATGCAGCAAGCCTAGGTCTACAAAATTATCTGTCTGTCTGTCTGTCTAGTACTGCTCATACAGCTATCACCTTAAGCAGAAATTAGGACCCAAAATATTTTAAAAGACTGTACTTAGTATTATTTTTTTTATATTTGGTTATTGCACCTATGAATTTTGCCACTGAGAGGGTGACACAATCATTTGTATCCAATAGTAAACCAAGCCACCTGGGCTTGCACATTTAGCAATTCTGTATCTTTAAGTAAAGGGGTGACTAAATTAGCCCTCAACCCATTTAATATAGGGCACTCGATAATCATACGTTTGATGGTTTTGATTTTATTATAAGAGCATTTGCATGTTCTATTAGAGTGCGATACTCTTATTATATCTGCCCTTCAAAACCACCAAGGGAAGAACGTTCATTCTTGCCAGAGTAAAAGCTCTTCCTAGTTTTGGGATTGTCAACTGGTAAAAATATTTCAACAGTTACATTGGGAGGGCAATTCCCAAATGGAGTGTTGAACATACCCTGTGCGCCCTAATAGATGTATTGTAACATCCAACTTCCTTATATTGTCTTTAGTTTCTGTATTCTTAATCATATATCATTTGTTATTTCTAGGCATTTTATTTCTTTTCCAATAGTTGATCCCATTGGCTATAATGTTTATCTGCCTGGATACGCCCAAGTATCCTTAAAACCTTTACTTTACTTTACTTTGATGAGAAATGCGCTAATCCAAGCCCTAACTTCCATTGATAATTTGTCTAGTTCCTCTCTCAGTGCTATGCCTGAGGAACATTTGCAGTGTTCCCTCTAAGCTGAGTTGGTGTGAGCTAGCTCACAGTTTTTTAGCCTCCGGCTCACAGATTTTTGTGTTCGCTCAGGAAGGGTGGCTCCAGAGCAAACTAATGAATGCAGAAGCCAAAGCGCTGGCTCACAACTTTAATGCCCATAGCTCACAAAGTAGATTTTTTGCTCACCAGACTCCACAGCTTAGAGGGAACATTGTTTAGGAGTAGTCGATAAGCACTGAAAAAAGTCATACTGGATGGAATCCATTTTTTCAGAAGCAGCCTGAATCCAAATTTCCACATCATACAGGAATTTGTTTAGAACCTTAGCATTAAATACCTTTAAGGCCGAGGGGGCACATTCACTTCCTGATGAAGTTTTTTACAATTGTCCTCCCTACTCTCAAGGCTGTGCTCCTTGCTAGATCCAAGTGTATTCTCCATGTGAGAGATGCTTCATCGTGGATTCCCAGATATTTAATTCGATTGACCTGTTCCATAGGTGGACCTGCTACGTCCCATTTGAAGATTTTCCCCTTTTCCCTTTTGGTGAATACTATGACTTTGGATTTCGCCACATATGAATTCTTAAGGGTGTTTTAGATCATACCCTAAGGAACTCGCTATCCTTTGTATAGTCATCTGGGAGGAAACACTCATTGGTTTTGATAGCCAGACTTGAAGTGAGCTGGAGTTTATTCTTTCATATAGAATGACACATATTTGTGCAGTGAAGAAAAAACTGTGCAGCTGGGCATGTGGGCCTAGGCGCTTTGTTTTTTAAAATACACTAAATAAGATAAAAAGGAATAGAAAACGAAGCGACTGTCTTTTCAGTGTTATATCCTTTGTTTGTTCTTTACTTCTGTAATTTCCAGTGTGTTTGTTTGCGTGCTGGGGTTAGGGAGGGGGGGGTTGTGCTGTTGTACTGCATACTTATATAATAGAGAATAAAACTAAAAAAAACCCTCTGAAGTGACCTTTCAGTGCTCTTCTTCTGCCCCAAAAGGATGGCAAACATTTCTTAAAGAAGCATAGTAATCAGATTTACAGACACAGGAAGATTTTAAAAGATGACAATGACTATGGAAACTTTGTGCTGGGTGTTGACAAGTGAGAAGATATGCTTGGCTAAAAATGGAAACTGGAAAACATTCCAAGTCCATTTTGTTTCACTTGTGATCCAAGTGGGATGTATATATTTCCCCCTCCCTTATAAAGATGGATGAGGTAAAATACTTGGTCCCATTATTAACAAATCATGGCAGCATTTCTGTCTGGTATCCAATTACACCCTCCCCTGGCAAAATCATTTTTCTTTCTGACTGTTTTCTTCCAGGATTTGGCTGCATGTGTATAAGCTGAAAGAATCACTTTGTGCAATCAATGACAGAGATAAGCAGGAGAACCAGACTGCATTTCTGAAACTCAGCAGTGTAGGGTATACAGGTTTTTGTTTAATTCTATCATGTTTGGCCATTCAGTGAAATGGAGAGAAACCCCCCCACTGTGTTTTCCAACACAACGTATTTCCTCCCCCCAGGAAAATCAACAGGACCAGCCCATTATTCTTGCTTTATGGCAAACAGTAAACTAATTTTGTTGCTCTGCAGTGTTATTCTGCACACATATTTGAAACTGTTATTTGTAATTCCAAATTATTGGCTGCTGCAATAAAATAATCAAACTCATTTTTTTCTGTCTCCTTTCCCCCAATGAAATCCTCCCAGGACTGATTGAAAAATAAGGTGGGTAAGCAAGAACTCTCCTGTATATCCTTGTACTATTCAGCTCCTTGTTAAGTGGGCCATCATCTGCTATGTGTACATTCTTAGCACACCACAGCAGTACCCAGCTGTGCTACATATCATTGGTATGCTAACACCGCATGCACAGTAGCTGAGGACCCAATGTAAAACAAGACAGACATGAGCAACTCCACATGCATTATTTTTCCCCTTTCCCCCCATTACCTAGCGTTGCCATCCTCCAGGTGGGGTTTGGAGATTTCCTGGAATTAAAATCTCCAGACAACAGAATTAGTTCCCTGGAGAAAATGGCTGCTTTGGAGGGTGGAATCTATGGCATTGTTGTTGGGTACCCAAAGGTTTGGTGAGAGAAAATTATAAGAAATAAATGAAACAAAATATATGTATTTATTACAAAGGGTGCGTTCAGATGGCTCTTTAGATCCGCGCGAGGCACGAGTGCCTCATGGATTTAAATGTAATGTCTAGACATCAACATCTTGGAAATGTCCGTCTTCCATGAGCATCCTGTTTTGCCATGCTTTGGTGCCGTACTAAAAAGGTACTAGTTAAAATCTGGAGTTTTCAGTTCCAACGGGCCAATCGTGGACTTGCCCCCGTCTGATCGTTCCAGCGAGCAAATAAAAAATGATGCCCTTTCGGGATGGTCAGACCATCCCGAATGGGTGCCATTAAAAAAAAAATCTTGATTTTGCGCATGCGTGGATAAACAAGGCCGCAATATCACGCCCATGTGCATGCGCAAAAAGTTTTTTTTAAAAAAAAACCCACCGTGTGTGCCTCCTTCAGTGGGTGCTGTCTAGACAATCCACAGCGCACGGTAAGGCGATTCCCCCGGGGATGTCTGGTCATGTGAGGATTAGCTGCTTGTCTGGACACAGCCAAAGTATACTAAAACTCTAATTTAAAAACATAGGCCCATTCCACCCTTGAAGTTGTGAATATTTGAACTAAGAAATCCTGAATCATATAACATATAACAATTCAATATCTCTAGGTGAAGAGCCTTGAACCAATAAAACAGGACCAACAATTCAATATCTCTAGGTTGATAACCTTGAACCATATTAAAAAGGACCAAGGCCTTCCTCTATGGTCAAATTATTGTCTACATGCACTACATGACATATAAACATGTGTTAGTTTGGGGAGGCTCTAAATAAAAAATATTAAAATTACTAAATATTAAAATTACTAAACTACTATTTTGTTGTTGTTGTTAATGCCATGGGGCCTCTTAAAGTTGACATAGTTTAGGACGTCAACATGTCTTCTGGCTATGGGAAGAGAATCTTAACTGTCTATTGGGTTGCCAAGTCGAAAATCGTCGGGAGTGGGGGACTCCTGCCTGGCATCCTATGCGCGCGCGCCGCACGCACATCACCAGGAAGTGACGTTATGACACCAGGCATGCTGGGGGTGGGGCCACAACCATCCAAGGGGGAAACATAGAGTTTCCCCCTCAGATGGTTGTGGCCCAACCCGCCGGCATGCCCAGCGTCATAACATCATTTCCTGGTGACGCGCACGCCTAGGTGGGGTTCCCCCCCGGGGCCCAATATGCCGGCGGCGGGGAACGGGCCTCTGGGGCGGGGGTTTCCCCGCCCCCCGGGGGGACTTGGCAGCCCTAACTGTCTAGCTGGCCAGTACAGGAGCAGGCAGTCCTTCAGGAATCCTGGCCCCAAGCCAGGCCCAGGGCCTTAAAGGTAAGAAACAGTCCTTTGAACTGAACACAGAAAGGATGTGTCATGATCTGGGATGTGCCATCAGAGGCCTACCAGGCCCAGGGAGCCTGGCTAACAGTAGGGGAGGCTGGGCCTACAAACCCCAGAAGGCCTTGGGAAGTTTTGGTGCTGATCTTGACCAATAGGAAGAAGAGGTCTGGGGTATATAAGAACTGATACAAGAGGAAAAGCTGTTTTTCCTCCCAGGGAACAGAGCCATAAGAGAGGCTGCTGTGGGGAAGAAACCCTCATCCTGAGGGAAGGGTGAGTAGTCTAAGGCCACTTGAGATAGTGAGCTAGGAACAGTATATTTAGATGCGTTAGGGCATTTGATTTCTTTTCTTTTCACCCACTTACTGTTTTTATTCCTGCACCTTGTTTGTTTGACCTCCAATAAAATAAACCATTTTCATTGTTCACTCTGCCTGGTCCTCACGCTCATTTCGGCTAGAAGTCTGAAGGTCTTGGGAGGGTGCTCTGGGCCTTCTCAAGTGATCCTAAATACAGAGTGGTGGCAGCGTCAGGTGACACCCCACCTGAGCCGTGACAGGATGTATGGAACGAAACAATGACTTTCAGATACAAAGAATTCATTCTTTATTAAAACCTATTCAACAAAAAAGTACTTTAGAATGGCAAGTTCTGAAAGGATAGCCATGGTAGTCTGTCACAGAGGAACACATTTATTTATTTAGGCTTATATTCTGCCCTCCCTGCGAGCAGGCACAGAGCAGATGACAACGGAAGTTAAAACATTTCATAATACGAATTAAAACAATTCATAATAAATCTTCCACAATAAATAGTTAGAACAGATTAAAACAAAGCTATAAATAAGACAGATGACACGGCAGTTTGGTATGGTAGTCACAAAAACTGGAGCCACTCAGCCATAGACCAGACTATGGGTCTTCACCAATGCTCCCTCCAAGCTGTGGAGTCTTGTGAGCAAAAATTCTACTTTGTGAGCTACTGGCACTAAAGTTGTGAGCGAGCGATTTGGCTACTGCATAAATTAGTTTGCTCTGGAGCCATCCTTCCTGAGCTAAGAAAAAAATGTGAGCTGGAGGCTAAAAACTGTGAGTTACCTCACACTGGTCTTCACCTGATGGGCCATTCGAAGATGGAAAGTTCAGCAGGGGAGGCCAATAGATGGAATAATACAGGAGTCTTGCGACACCTTAAAGCCATCACATTTTTATCGCAGCATAAGCTTTCATGGACTAGAGCTCCTGATGAAGTAGACTGTGGTCCCCAAAGATTTATGCTGGAATGAAAATGGTTAACCTTTAAATTTCCACGAGATTGCTGCTGGCTCTCAGACTAAATCTCCCTTATGGCAAAGGGACCATTTCAGGTTTTGATAGGAATTTCAGTGCAGTGATGGAAGCACAAGATTTATAGGAGGACTGAAAGCCACCTTCTGGGATATTTGACAGTATACTGCCCAAAGGCCGTGTTTTTTAAGAGCTCTTGTGCGTAGTTCCTCCTTTATCCCTCATAATAACTTTTTATATAGGAGCGTTTGAAAAATAATCACATGTAGTTTCCACAAGTTTTGTCTGTTTAAAATACCTGTGTCCTATAGTATGCTGTTAAACAATAAAAGCCACACAAAACCAGTAGCATAAAAACACATTAGAGCAGGAGTTAGAAACCATTAAAAGCAGCTAATCAGCCTACAAACTGCAGCACTGAAGCTTTAATTCAATAATAAACACTGTTTATTGTGCAAGCAGAAATTTTTAAAAATCCTTCAAATGCAGTAGGCAAAAGAGAAGGCACAGTTCAACCAAACACCTGGGAAAAGTTTCAGGATCATTTATTAGCAGACAAATCCATAATGAAAAATGTTGGCCTCACCAACTGTGCAATCCTAGACAGTTACACCCTCCTAAACCCCTTGAACTCAGTGGAGTTAGAAGACTGTAACTGTTTACTGCAAATGTATCCAGCAAGGTTGTCAGATTTATACTTTTTTTTTGCTCACAAGACTGCTGTAAGGAAAACCATTGCAAAACCTTAGTGCAGAATTTCCCTTGTGATTTCTGCCTTTACATTAATTCTAATTTCTTCCTGTAACCTTGATGAATCCCAAAGTTATTTCAAAGTCTTTTGTTCTACTTTTACCTTTTTGTGCATAAGGCAGCTCTCTGTTCATCCTCTCGTAGCATTTGAACTGGGAATCAACTATCTTCTGGCGGATTGCTGGATTTTCAGTTGCTATAGGTTCTAGTGTGGGGTCAGTATCATTGACAGCAGAAGAAAGACTTGGAGCCATTCTCTGTGCAAAGAGGAAAACTTGTTAATGTCTGTCAGGAAAAGCAGGAGAACAGACTCAAACACATGAGAGTCACAGATACCCATCGTTCTTACTTCAAAGACCTTTTTATCCACACATATGCACAGTGTTGCTATGGAAATGTAATTGGGTTTGTATGTGTGTGTGTGTGTGTTTGTGTTTCTGCTAGCAAAATGTATTTTGACTGTTCTAAAGGAACCTGTTGTGAAGGGATTGGTCTGTACAAGATTAAAAAAGACATTGCCAAGGGTTGCTGACTTTGATTACCCACAGGAGCATCTCTTGTGCTTCCCTATGGTAACCATCCATCAGGGGCCATGGCTTCAATATCCACTCATATCAGAACAACCTGCGTGGGAACTCTGGGCTAGACCTCTATGGTTGGAGGGAAGCTGATCAGTAGTAACTCTGTGTGAACTTCTAGCCATAAACTCATAATGTGAGGGCATCTGTGAACAGATTTTTTTTTTCCTGTTGAGCTGCAGCTTGAAAGAAAAAAGAAAATAAAAACCCACCTTGAGTGTGCCAGTAGGGTGGGGGGGAAAGGATTTCCTAGATCTCTGCCTTGTTTTATTGTCATCTTTAGGTATTCCCTCAGCAACAATGACTGTGCTAGCTAAACTGTCAGTTTCCATATCGGGATGGTGAGGGAACAGTGCCAGAATGGAACTCCACATGACAGTGTATATAAGTGTGTTACTCAGCAGGGATTTAAACTCTGAGACTTAGTGACATTGGCAACCTATTGTGGGAACTGAATTTTTTGTTTCTGTTCTTGTAATATAGCTGCACAACGTGTGTTGTACTTCAGAAGTGCTATTGTTCATCAGGGCACTGTGACTCATGTAAACTACAGAGTGGGCAAGTCCTGTCCCTGGGATTTGACACCTCATTGGTCCTCACCACCACAGTGCACCTGCTGTAGGCCCAACCACCTTGTTTTCTTACTATACTGTGAATACACAGGAACACTCGAAATAGTCACTGGGAACAGAGCGAAAGTGTAGAAGAGGCAGTGTCTCTGTGGGCTAGTTAGCAGCCACAGTGGACCGGATGTGGTCCACCAACTGAGGACTGCATTAATTAAGAGTTCAGGCAGCAGGAGTGCCAAGCCCTCCTGAGTTTTCACAAAAAAGGTCAGGAAAGCTCCCAAACTTCTGGCTTTCCGTAAACTCTGAAATACAGAACTGTTCAGGAGGGCATTTTTATAAAGGAATACAGCTGCATTGTAAGAGAATGATCCAGGAAGATGTATTGATAGATAGAACAGGACTGTGGATACATTATCTGTCGCTATATGTTTTTTTATCTTGGTCTCACTGCATTCATGTTTAAGATTTATGCCTTGTTTTTTCCCCTGCAGTCCTAGTCCTTTTACTTCATTAGAAGTCTCCTAATCCTATTGACTGTACTTACATTATGTAGTCTACCTTTAGTCTCTGTGAGAAAGGTGGACCATAAATAGCATAAATAAATAAACTAGGCCAGCAGCAAATGTGAGGGTCTGCCTCATTGGCTGTATTCCAGCTTTTGGTGTGTGCGTGCTAAAAGTTCTAGAATGGAAACCAGGAAACCTACACTTTTGAAACTCTAATTCCCTAAGACCAGCAAGCAAGTAGCATAGTCTGAGCTACTGTTTGTTATCTTATTTATGGCCCCTGCCACACGGCAGGGAAACCACGAGGCAAAAGCGCGGCTAATAGAGCCGCTCCATCGTTGAGACGCTGCGGCGGGATCCCACGGATCCCCTGGCCGCAGCGCCTCTTCTCCCCGGCAAGAGCACACGCCGGGGAGGACGAGCCCGATGGGAGGGGGAGGCTGCTGAACTGCGCATGCCCGAGCATGCGCAGTACGGCCGGGGGCTGGGATGCGGCGGCACAAGGACGCGCCGCCGATCCCACGGCCGGCTTGGGGCGCTCCAGACGGCTGCAACCACCTAGATAGGTGGTTCGTTTTTGCAGCGGGGTATCGCCATTTGGGCCGGATCAGGGACGGAGACGGCACGCTCCCCAGATGTTGAGGTGGGATCGCGTCCGTTTGCTCCGCCCCTGTTCCGTCCCGCTCCCGTCCCAAATGGGCTCGTATGAACAAGGCCTATGTATGTATTTACTTAATTAATACCCTGCCTTTCTCCCCAATGAGGACCCAAAGCAGTTGACATCATTCTTCTCTATTTTCCTCCTCATAACAACCCTGTGACATAAATTAGGTTAAGAGCAGTGTTCCCTCTAAGCTGAGTTAGTGTGAGCTAGCTCACAGTTTTTTAGCCTCCGGCTTGCACATTTTTGTCTTCACTCAGGAAGGATGGCTCTGGAGCAAACTAATTTATGCAGTGGCCAAATCACTTATTCACAACTTTAATTCCAGTAGCTCACACAGTAGATTTTTTGCTCACAAGACTCCACAGTTTAGAGGGAGCACTGGTTAAGAGCGTGTGACTGGCCCAAGGCCACCCAGTAGGCTTCCACGGCAGAGTGGCAATTTGAACCTGGGTCTCCCAGATCCTAGTCCAATGGTTTAACCAACTATCCCACACTGGTTGCTATTATTTATTATTTATTAGTTTGATTTATATCCTGCCCTCCCAAAGGCTCAGGGCGGCTCACATGCGGCAAAGCCAAGTGCAAAATATAATACAACATACAATAAATAGAACATTTAAAATCACAATAAAACCTTCCAATAATACGGTGCTATAGGACAGAATACTATTTGAATTGCTACTGTTATGTGTTAGTGCTGCATTTTTATATTTTTCACTGGTATATGTTATGAAATATTGTGCTATTACTAGGATGTTGTGCTGCTTTCTCCATTGCAAGGAGCAGGCCATAGGGTTGCTTGGCAGATCCCTAGATATTTGGGAGTGGTATCTGGGGAGAGTAGAGTTTGGGGCATATAGGTAGCTCAGTGAGGATGTGATGCCACAGAGCCCACCCACCGAAGCTGCTATTTCCTCCAAGGTAGCTATGTCTGGAGATCAGCTGTAATTCTGGGAGAACCTGAGGGCCTACGCTGAAGTTTGTAACCCTAGCAGGATACTGTGACCATACCAGAGTTTTGCATACAGCGGCAAACTCAGGGTTGGGAAATTGCTGGAGGCAGAGCCTGGGAGGGAACTCAGTAGGGATGTAATGCCATAGAGTCTACCCTCCAAAGATACCATTTTTTCCCCAGGGGAGCTGATTTCTTTAGTCTAGAGATAAGTTGTAATTCCAGGAGAACTTCAGGCCCCACCTTGAGGCTAGCAACATGAGTTTTGCAGCACATCTTCATTTAGCAGCACAGTCATTCGCTGCTGACCTGTTTGTACCAAACGTCCTGAAGAAGCAGATCTACACATGCAAAGCAACATATCCATGGATCTGCTTCTTCTCTTCTGAATTTTTAGTTTAAAATGTTTATAAAAATTGATGTGCTTCCCCAATGGCAGTGGTCCAAGGTTGTAATCACAAATGTGCTTTAAAGGCAAACTCTGAAATATCTGTTCATTTTAATGTTTACTTTTTGACTCTGGGCACTCATCACTATTGCTCTTTACCCTGAGAACACGAGCAGGTGACTCTGTTAAAACATTTCCCTTTTGCTACATTAGTCTTGGCTAAATCGTGGGTTTAGCCTCTTGTGAGGGGTTCTGGAAGTAAGATTATCTCTCTCTTTTAAAAGCCATTTGCCTTGCCTCTGCAGTTTTACAAACGTATTTGATGATTTAAACAGATGTTGTACAAAAAGGAAACATGAACATCTGCAGACTTAAATAACAACCTCTATCCCCCCACAAGAATCCCTTTCTTATGCCGTTATGTCTTATCCTTATGTATTCATGGGTTAAACAGTGAAACAAAATCAAATTCATTGATTTGCAGTTCAAGTCTTACATCTAATTCCTTCGTGAAATAGATTCAAAGTCCACGGAAACATATGCAGGTCAATATATCCCAGGTTTCATCCATTTTGATAATTTGTTTTACTAGAATGAGTTGAGATACATGGCACCCTTTATTATGGCTTTTTCATTATTCTTTATTGACAGTTTGAGATCTAGAGTTGCCAATTCTGGTTTGGGAAATTCCTGGAGATTTGGGGGTGGAGCCTGGGGAGGGTGGGGCTTGGGGAGGGTGAGGTTTGGGGATGGGAGAGACCTCAGTGGGGTATAATTCTATAGAGTCCACCCTCCAAAGCAGCCACTCCCTCCAGGGGAACTGATCTCTGTAGTCAGGAAATCAGTTGTAATTCTGGGAGATCACCAGGCCCCACCTGTCGGATTGAAACCCCATGCCTCCCGGCATTTGCTTGGGCTACGGCAAGAAAGAGCTTGCTCAAAACGTGCATCCTAACATCTTCTGTATTCACTTTTCCACACTATTACCAAATGACAATTTGTTTTCTAAATATTCAGTGGAATTAGTGAAGACTGGACTGAATGTGAAGTTCCTCAGCTACATCATGAAGAAACTGAGTGGTAAGCTAAATACAGAGGGCTGCATCCCCAGCTCTAGAAATGAATGCAATCATTTGTTCAGTATATTTTCTATATTACGCACAACAAGCATATGGCATTAGTGTAAGAAAAGTAATAAATATTGCAAAATTACATGAATAGTTGCAATTAACAAGAACATTTTGGCTAGAAGAGATTTTTTAAAAATCGTATTCACTTAGATCAGGATGCAAATAACCTACTGTTATTATTGTCCAGGAACCAAAGAGCTACTTTAGAGGCACCTAAGAGCAGGGGTATGGCCTTTGTTGTTTTTGACACTGAAAGAAAACGTTGGACAAATCCCCCCCCATGCCACACTGCAAACTGCTTTCCTCCTCAGCTCAGTATGCCATGAGTCGGGGGAGGCACTATTTGAGAACTACCAGCCCAAAGGTGCCTTAAAGGTTTGGACCTACTTACACCATTCTTTGGGATCCTGGCTAACACTGAGCATTACATTCACTTTCACAATATAT
This sequence comes from Gekko japonicus, assembly GCF_001447785.1. Lineage (NCBI taxonomy): Eukaryota > Metazoa > Chordata > Lepidosauria > Squamata > Gekkonidae > Gekko > Gekko japonicus. Next base: position 308,802 of record NW_015172008.1, read on the forward strand.
TGTCAAAACAACCATTACCCAGGGCAATATTTTTAAAAAGAAGGACCAGGTTGCTTTTACCAGATGTAGGAAAGTGGAATACCATACACAAAGAAAATAAAGTATTTTTATTCAAAAGAAATCAGTATTTTTATTCAAGAGAAATTAGTAATTCACAGCTTTGTAATCAAGTTGTCATGTGGTAAAAAGGGGCCAGTAATAATCCTTCAGAAGAGAACTGAATAACTGATGTCCCATGTGGCAGTTTAGCAGCCGTACATATGATGTCACTCCTAAAAGTACAAGTAAATGACGTCTTACATACGACCACCAAGCCATCACGCATTACGCAAATGCTATAAGAAGTACATTAATACAGAATAAAATAGTAGATGTCTTTGACTGATGACCTTTTTGATACCTAAATGGTGTTAAATGTAGTCTAATTAGAAGCAATTTTCACTTAATTTTGACTGTTATTAGACACTTTCAAATAACCCATAACTGAACAGCAAAAAAGGAACCAGAAAATTCACAATTTCTGTAGCCAAGACTCCAGATGACAAAAACCAAAAGGCAAATTCACAACATGGTGTCAACATTCATGCAATGAGTGATGTTAATGACTACTGCTGGAAGGGTATGGAAAACTGCCCACAAACATACCCATTTCAGAGACATCTACAATGTGTAACCCAGCTCTGTCATCAATCATTGTCAACTATGCTTACAAAAATTCCCCCTCCAAATGCAATTGACAAATAAAGTAGTTTTCAAAACCTGTGTAGTCCCAACACATGTGGAAAAGTCAGCAGAAACTTGTTGAGAAACAATTATTAGCCTACAAGAATGATGGTCAATATTTTAAAATGGACAAAGTTATATCTACAAATGCGACACTATTATAAGTGCTGCATAGTAAGCTGAATCCTCCAAAATTCATATAATTCTGGTTGTTTTTTTAAAAAAGATCATCATTCCATTTAAAATAGGATCAGTTAGTTTCAGCAACAGGCAACTGAAAAACATCAAATTGTGGTTTATAGTATTTTACCACAACAAAACAGCAGACATGCGGCTATAAAAATTCTGATTTTCCAAATGCTGGTAAACATAAATCACCCAATCATTACTTAATCAATCTTCACTGTATTCAAATATCATAAAGTTGGTGCGTGGTTAACCTAGACATTGTTGAAGACTTTTAAATAGTGTCCACAGTAACAAATGTTCAGACCAAAATTTAAAAAATTCAAAAGATGTTTGATTTCTTCATTTCATAAGAAATTTTTAGATGCTACATCTGAGGGTATCCAACTGTGAGTTCCAGAAGTGCACACAACTGACCACATCACTCCAGTCTTGGCTCATCTACACTGGCTCCAAAAAACTTTCTAGGAAAAATTCAAGATGCTGGTCTTGACCTTCAAAGCCCTATATGGTTTAGGACCAACATACCTGAAGGCCCACCTATTCACTTATGACCCTGAACAACTAACCTTGCCTTGGGTGCTTCTGCCTTCTGATATTAGGCGGATGGCAACCCAGGAAAGGGCTGTCTCGGTCATGGCACCAAAGCTTGGGAATTCTTTCCTCAGGGAGTTTTGTCTGTTCCCTTATGTTGCCATCTTCCAACAGTGGGTGATGACTTCTTTGTTTCACTTGGTTTTCCCTCAATGATCCCTCCTTCCTAACCAATATTTTATGTTTTGTACATATTTTAACTCTGTTTTTTTAGCTCTTTTAGAAGTTGTTCTAACAAGGTATGTTTGGGAAGGGGGTTTATTTTAATGGTTTTATAATTATTTTATCATGTATGTTTTAAATTGTTAGCCATCTTGGCAGTCCTTGTAAGTACAGAAAGGTGGGATATAGATTTTGTAAACAAACAAACAAATATGTATATAAAAGCCCCAGTGTGCATGTGTATAAGAGCCCCAATCCCTTGATGTAGTATCAGAATATCATTAATAAATTGTACATGAATACACATCTCAACCTTTCAGTTAAGTCTTATGGTGCACTTAGCAGTGCTTTTGGTGGCTAGTTTGTCCTTTTTACTTACAATTAGTAGAATAATTAGTAAGAAGCCATTGCCTTCTTTGTCCATTATAGATCCTTTGTAGAGCAATATTTCTTTTCTGAACCTACTGGGAATTGAAGAAAAGCAATATTAGTTCTAATTTATCCACTGTCAATCTGGAGATTATCCAACTCTTCATTTGTGGTCAAAAACATTCCACATGTGTGTACATACAAAAGAGTTAATATACCACCACAAATGATTTTCTTTTGTGATACATAAAATAGCCAGTAACATAAAAAGATAAGTAGCCTATTACAGTGGAAGGGAGTTCTAACTCAGTGGTTCTTAACCTGTAATCTACCTCATCTTTCTGAGGATGCAATATTATTATCCAATGTTCCCTCCCTTAGCCAGAATGAAAAAACTTTTATCAAGTTGCATTTATGATATATGCATATAATATACAGGTCTTAGGCATACGTTTTATGAGACCCTTATGCCTGATGACCATAAACCAGCTCATTTATATTGTTGGATATTAGTAAGTGGTTGCCTTCAAAAGTTCTCCAAAATTTCTAGATAGCCCCCAGGAGGTGGGGAAGCATATGGCCCCATTTAAAGATCACTGTTCAAACTGGATGTTTTTCGCACAAATGGGTCTCCTCACTCCTGCATCTGTATTCCTCCATGGCTTCTTTAGTTTCTGCAGAGGTATTTTTCAGTCCAAGGAGCAAAAACGCAGTTTGCTCCCTTTTGTGGCACAGCTAGGGAATTCCTGGAAACAGGGAAGTCTGATGCTGCACAGCAAGAGAGGACAAACTTCATTTTTGCACCTCAGAATGAAAATACCACTGCGGTAATGACCGAAAGAGGCGGAGGAATACAAATGCAGGAGCGGGGAGACCCGATTGTGCAGAAAACATCTTGCTCAAGCACAAAATAAGGTTGGCTTGCTCTCTTTACAAAACAACATGTTGCTCAGATTCTAATAGGATGCCTCCTTAACATAGCATCCCAATATGGGATCCAACTGAAAGATTTAACATAAGTTTTCTATAGCTATATCCTGAATTTGTTATTTCTTTATTTGCCCTGCCCCCAGTTTCGTTTCTCACTCTACTTGCTGCCAGTCTTTTCCCTTTGCTTTCTTGTCTTCCTTCTCTCTCCAAAAGATGGCCAGGGTGCTCCTTGCACAGGCTGCCTCAGAATCCAGTCAAAACACAGTTAACCTACTACATGTCACCACAGTACTGTTGTTTTTTTTATAGAGGACTAGGAGAGAATGCGGGAAGTGTGTTAGCTGCGGCAGCTCCCAGATGAAGACAGCAGAGGCAACAGTGAAGGCAGTGGGCAGGACAGGAGACTGGCAACAGGTGAGGCACCTGGGAGTCTGCTGTACTTAAAAAAAAATCACCTCAGCAGCCTGAAACAGTTTTGCCTAATGGTAGAGTTCACCCTGTAGCTTTCATTTGGACTAATTTTTAATATTAGGTGGCAACCTTATAGTGCTTTTCTAAACAAAGTTGACTTTAGTGGACTCAGAAGGGTGTCAGCTGAGGATGGAAAAAAGGGTGCTGGTGGGGAAGCAGCACAGTTTGAAATGATCATAGCGCTTCTGAGGGAAGAGATATTTGGCAATTGTCAGAAAAGTACTTCTACATTAAGAAGAAGAAAAACTCCAATGTCTAAATATATTAACACTGCTCTGAGGGAGAACTTAGATTCTCAGTAAGCAAAGCTACAGAACCTTATACAGACAAGGATACTGGAGAAGGATTTGGCAGAAGGTCTGGGAAGGTAGAAAAAATTCCCAGACAGGCCAAACAGTAAAAGGAGTTATTTATTTATTAGACTAGAGGTGGCCAAACTTGCTTAATGTAACAGCCACACAGAATAAACATCAGATGTTTGAGAGCCGCAAGACATGAACAAATATTACACACATGTTTTTATTGAAAAAATATGCAAATTTGCTTTTTACAAACATTAAATTAGACTGTGTGAAAGAGCCGCATGTGGTTCCTGAGCTGCAGTTTGGCCACCCCTGAATTAGACTTACTAGGCTGCCCTTCCCTGGAATGGGCTCAGGGTGGCTTACAACAGAATAATACACAAATCTCAATTTAAAACTAAATTAAAATAATCTGGCAATTTCCAGTAAATAAAAACACATTACATACAGTATATAAGATGCCGGAAAAGAAATCTCACTCCCCCTGCCTGCCTGGGGGGAGGGTTTCGAAAGATGGAGAAATTAAATAAAGGTGCCAAAGAAGCCCTGTCGCTGTCCTCAACAGAAGGCCTGGTGCCGCAGGGCACGGATGTCTTCCAGTAGAGCATTTCACCAAGCAGGGGCCAGGACTGACAAACTTCCACCAGAAAGTTTTTTATTTCCTGAGAGTAGCGCTCTTCCATGGGCATACTGGGAGAGGTGGTCTCAAAGATATGTAGGTCCCTGACCGCTAAGGGCCTTAAAGGACAATACCAGAACCTTGAACCTGATCTAGTGCTCCAATGGAAGCCAGCGCAGCTCGCGCAGCACTAATTGAATGTGTGCTGTCCAAGGGGTCCCAGTAAGGACCTGTGTGGCTGCATTTTGGATCAGTTGGAGCTTCCAAGTCAGGCACAAGGGCAGGCCCATATAGAGCGAATTACATTAATCCAGCATGGAGGTGACCATTGAATGGATTACCATGGCTAAAGCAGGGCGAGACAGGTAAGGGGCCAGCTGCCTAACCTGGCAAAGTTGGAAAAATGCCTGGCTTCTTAGGGTCAAGGATAATAACGTCCTGCCAATAAAATAGCCGCCCTGAGCCCATTTGGGAAGGGCAGGGTATAAATCAAATAAATAAATAAATACATAAAATGGGTTGGGAAGAGAACTCTGGTCTGTCATGAAGAAGAGTTGCTTAGACACCTCAGGAGTTAATGAAAAGCTGTATTATCTAAAGGAAAACCTGTAACATCTGAATGGAGAAATCTAGAAACATCAATAAGAACTGCATTGTGCTAAAATATGCTAAACAAAGTACCTCTCAAAGAAAGAAATAGAAACCCTTGAAACAAAACTACAAATACACTGTCTTGAATGTCCTATGAACTTAACTCTGTAAATATTAGAAAGTTTTTACCTCAGCAATCTCAAAACCTTGACTAGTTCATTTATACATATATTCCCTGCTTGTTTAATAAAACCTTTATTCTGGTCCTGTTCATACGAGCCGTTTGGGCCGGGAGAAGGACGGATCAGGGCCGGAGCAAATGGGCGCGATCCCACAGCAACATCTGGGGAACATCGTGCTTCCGTCTCCGATCCGTCCCATCCCGCCCATACAGCGCAGCAAAAAAGAACCACCTCCCTAGGTGGTTCTTTCGGATGGGCCGCGGCAAGTGCGGCCGTGGGATCGCCGGCGCGTCATTGCGCCGGCGCATCCCCGGCTCCTGGCCGAACTGTGCATGTGTGCGCATGCGCAGTTTGCCAGGCTCCCCTTCACACCGTCGCATTCTCCCCGGCATCTGATCCGTGGGATCCCTCCCCGGCATCTGATCCGTGGGATCCCGCCGCGGAGTGTCAAGTTTGGTGCGGCTCTGCTCAGCCGCGTTCCAGCCGTCCCGTGTGGCAGGGACCTGAGTTTCTGAAAGTTAATTTGCCTCAAGTGCCATTTCTGAAGGGTTTACAAAAACTGGACAGCTCCTGTATTTTCAGTAGAGTTTCTGAGCTGAGGAAAAGCATAAACTAAAAATCTCAAACAGGGTGGGACAGTCAAGTCTTTTATGACAAAGAATATATACACAATACTGTAGGGCAACTTAGGCTCTGGGGAACTGAAGATCTAGCGGGAAAAATCTGTCACACAGTTGGGGAGATACAGGGGTTCGTCATAGGGGCCTTAGTCACTTCCACTCAAACTGAGAGGACTCTGTCTATGCCCTCAGAGCACATAGCCTCAATGACTTCAACAGGTCTAAATCAAATTTAAACCAAGTAATTCTTTTTATCCCATTGATAAATAAGCTGTCCAGGTATGGTGGTATTTTCTTGCTCACATTCTGCATGATATGCTATTTAAGATTACTGGGGCAATGAAACAGGCTAGTAATGTATTTTTATGTCTCCTACAGTATGTTCCACATACTTAATTTTATAAGTTAATATTTAGTTATTATACCCTTAAGGATGCTGTCAGCTTACAACAATAGTTCAGTATTAGTGCAACTCTTTTTATGTGCAGTTTTAGGACACAGCCCAGCCACAAGTTAAACACTTTTGAAGTCTCACTGATTTCAATAGCCAAATATATAATGTGTTCTAATAGAAATCAATGGGACTTATAAATGCTTAAATTTTCTACTTCATGCACCCCTGGATACTGCTTCTGAAATTCTTATATATTTCTGTAACATTAAATAGATAGCCAATGAACAATAAAAGATAATCTCACTTAGAGGCACACAGACATAACTCTGCACATGCAGAGCTCCTGTTCGTTTAATCTCTTGTTTGCTACTGCAAAGGCGGCAGCAGAACACAGTCAAAGGGAGCCACTGGGGCAACCTGATGGAAAATATCGTATGGCCAGCACTGAAGGACAACTGAGTGTGAAGAAGACATGTAATTGTGCACGCCCCCCCCCGAAGCTGTCTTATACTCTGCTGTCAGTCATTCTCCAGTGCCTCAAAATTACTGAGCCATTTACAGTTTGAACTGAGATGTATTTGGAATTTATGTGCTAGATTGGCATCTGTGTCCTTGGCATTAATCATACTAGACAGTAGATGCCAGGGGCCACTGCTATCACATCCTCAGCATCTGATTATTTAGCCCCTTACATCAATGAAACTGTCTTGATTGCTAAAAATGATTTGAAATTTCTGTTAGTGTAATTGTAAAGCCATTAGAGCTGCTGCAGCTTCCTCCTAGTCTTCCATAAGGGAATCCATGTTGGTAAATGTAGAGCATGGAATAGGCCATTGTAGTGACATACAATGTACATGCGTAAGGAAAGAAGCACCGCATGTTCTCCTATCACCAGAATTCCTAAGTAGCAGTACAAGAATACACACATGAGAAGAAAAAACAACAAATCATGGAAGCCAATTTAAAACTCTTGGTAAAAGTAATCTTTTTTAAAAAAGCAGTCATAGACATCACTCATAACTAGTGACCCAATTAATTATTTGAATAGCAGAAATGACTCTTGTATCTAATTATGAAAGGCAGCAGAGGCATGGGGCCTAACTACTAGGTCAGCAGTGTCAGGCACATAGTTGCTGACTGGAAAACAGTATCCAGTATGTTCAGTCTCTTCCCCCTCAGATGCTAATTAGTAGCAATGGCTGAGTAAACTTCCCAGCATACGACATCTCTGGCTACCACTAGCTTCTCTCCAATAAAGTTAATATGGTAGTTCTTCCATTTAAAAGAGCATTTTTTTTAACATCCAGACTGAAAATGAAACTCCCAAGTGGCCATGTGACCCTCAAATCAGTTCAAGGCAGAGGTCATTTCGGGGGGGAACGCGGGGGAACACAGTTCCCCCGGGTGAGGTGCAGGGGGGTGGGGCACACAATGAAGCCCCGCCCCCTGCTTCTGGCCGCCCCGCTTCCAGCCCTCATTCAGCCAGGAGGAGGCAGTAGAAGAGGGAGGATAAGTTGCTTCCTCCCCGCCTCTCCCCACCCCTGCCTGCCTGGGGCCAGGGAGGGCCTTGGCGGGGCTTCCTCGCATTGCAGGTCCACCGCCGGGCACTGATGTCAGGGGGTGTGGCATATGCTAATGAGTTATGCTAATGAATTCCCCTAGCTCTTTTTCTACGAAATGACCCCTGGTTCAAGGTAATAAAATTGATTTGTTCTAGGGAATCTCTTATGGGCTCTCCAGCACATTTCATGCTAGTAAATAAGCTTCACAACTCATTTTAGGAGAAGTCAGATCCTGAAAGCAATAACACAAAAACAGCCCCCTCAGTGGTGTCTGAAACAAGCATCATGGCAATTACCTCAACATGGGTCAGCTGAAGTGATTTGCTACACTGACAACCACACTGCCCAGAAGGGGCTGAATATAAGCTTGTAATGGCACGTTCACTTTTTTCCATGGCTGGTCACTCCAGAAGAACAACTTGCTACTTTGCTGGGGTTGAGCAACAGCAGTCCTCTTATACAGTTTGATTTAATGTGATCACTACAGCAGTATTTGGGTACTTTAATAAATTATGGTTTGTTTCTTATTTATGGTACTGATATGCAGCTCGCAAAAACACTGAAACACAAAGTCAACACAGCAAACAAACAGAAAGTGGAAAATTGGTGCATACAAATTGCAGCAAGTCGACGAATTTAGATATCTCAGAATTGTATTCCTGTCAAATTTATTATGGTCCAAGCACATTCAGTATCTCACACAGAAAGTCAACTTAGCCCTACTAGCCTAAAGAAGTTCTTTTATGTTCAAGGAGCTCAATATGTGCCAGTACTCTTGAAAACATACAAGACTTTAGTGATACTACGCATACTATATGCTCCAATAGAACGACGACAAACTCCAGCAAACCTTTTCATAAAATATTGACTCTACCACCATGCATCACCTCTGCAGTTGTACAACTTGAACTGGGTCTTCCAAAAATTTCAACGCTGATTTGGAAGGTTATAGTCAGCTTCAAATATCAACTGCAAAACTCTGAAGATCTTCCAGTCTTCACCATATTGGCAGTGCATGAGCACTGTTGGTCAAAATGGAATGAAGCTGTGGACATGAAAATAAACCAGTTGGGCTTATGGAAGCCAAAGAATCTAACTGAAAGAAGGCAAGCATCACTTACAGAGAAACTGATCAAGCATGACTGGGACACTCTTCAAAAGGATGCCAGATGAAAATGCTCCCCACTTCATCTGGGAATAAAATATTCTACCAAATTCGACCCGCTTCTTTACTTTAACATACTGTCAGTTCTGAAACTAAGGCAGTCTGTAATGTGTTTCCCACAGCTCATATGAAGGGTCGTCTTCTCAGAATACCAAGAACCAGTGCTATTATGACTGCCCCTTGACAGAACTTAATTCATCATCTCACATCATCTTCTGTTGCCCAAAACATACAACAGCGAGAGAGATTCCTCAGAAAATGGCTGCTGTATTCAACTATTTTCGATTCTTCAAGATTAAGACTACTTTTGAGCAGCCTCTGCCAAAACTGCATTGTAGATGTGACAATTTTCTTTTTAAACTCTTAAAATATTTATGGTGTATGGCCAATGGGCTATTAAACCTAAATAAACTTGAACTTGAAACTTGAATACTGAAACACAATACAGTAAAGGAGGGAGGGAAGAAAAAAAGATCATGGGCTCATCCTCTTTGATAAGGCTGCCTAAAACAGGTCTCACACTGCAGTCCAAAGATCAAAAGCCCTTTAACTCACACCCAAGGGGGCTTGTGCCTCCAGCTCCACCCGGGCGTTATGTACCTGGCAAGGAGAGGAAGACAAACTGAACCGAGATGGAACTCTGCTGCTGTAGCTTGCTAAAATCTGAGTGTATCTCAAGATTCTATATCCCTCAGTCCTAACCACATTTATGTAGAAATAATTATTTTAGTGATTACTCTCAAAGTATTGGAGACCAGTATCAAAGGGCTTGCTTCAAAAGCAGAACATGGTTTCAAATTAAAACTGATATTCTCATATCAAGGAACAAAAACAACCTTTCAATGTTTATTTTGTTTAACAATTTTAATAATTTAGAGTGTTTCCTGATATATAACTTACAGCACATTTCCAAAACAAGATCCTTGCCGTCAATGTTTCACATATAAACTCTTAATTGAACAGTTAAGAACTTAGAGAGTATTTTCTGCTTTTATAATTCAGAAATTAATGGAGTGGGTTCTGTTTGGAGTAGTAAAAAACATGCAGTGGAGTGTGTGATGGTTTTGTCTTAATTGGAATTGGGAATTACTGCTGTCACATTTGATCAAATCTCCTAGAATAAATGTGTCTTCATTCTGGGACAACACAGGGGCTCACAACTAAGTCTACAATGCATTGCTCCAGATGGGTTTCTTTCTTTCAGCTCCACTAAATGACGGGGCAGAAGCCTGAAATTTTCACTTAGGGTCAAAAGATTCTATAAACACAGCTGCACAGAAACAAAATTAGAAACCACATTTGAAAATTATCTAGAAATACAAGATATTAAAGCTATGCCTTTTCTTGGTTTAGTTTTCCTCTGTGTTACTTGGGCAGGTGAGAACCCATGCTTGGATCCTATGACATAATTCCCTTTATGCTGCCGCCAGCCAGTGTGGAGGCTTTCCACCACTGCATACCTCACTTCCTTTGCTGCTAGTACCTTTGGGTATGCAAGATCATTATTTTTCAGGGAGCCTTTACATACACGGAAGTGCTAGTGGCTGAAGAACTGAAAGCTGAAGCAGAGAAAAGCCTCCACTGAAGAGAAGCACAAGGGAAATAGTGTTACAGGTTTCAAACCCAGGATTTCCCCTCAAAAGTTGTGCTGAAATCAAAGCACAAAGTCACGCGTGTGTTTAACTAGGAAAACAGAGGATGTTGTATACTTCCTTGTGTGTTCAGGGAAGGTAAGTGGCCCAGAGGTGGCAATCAAAAGGTCTTAGGTTCAACCCCTGGCATCTCCATTCAAAGGACCTCAAGATCTTTTTTGGCTTGAGAACTTAGAGAGTATGAAATAATGCATTAAATAAATCTGGGGTCTGGTAGGTATGAGACAGCTTCACAAGTCTATATTGAAAAAAAGGTTTGTACAAATGGTCAGTGGAAACACATAGCCACAGTAAGGATTCAGCCCAATTTAATGTATGTTCCTCTTGTTACTCTGGGAATTTAAGGGAGAGGCCATAGCTCAGTGGTAGGGCATCTCCTTTGCACATAGAAGGTTCCAAGTTAGCAGGTGATGTGAAAGACCTCCTGTGACTCTGGAGAGCTGCTCCCTGTCAGAATAGACAACACTGAGCTTGATAAACCAAGGGGCACGTGTTCAGGGATGTATCAATTCCCAGACAATTTAAAAGCAATCAGAAACTTTAGGTCACTGCTGTTTAGCAAGTCCCAGTGTAGGGCTGCCACTGCAGTTAAATATTGCCCAATGTTCATTAGAAAAGATGCCACCCAGCAGGTCATTCATTATGGTGTCACTGACAGAAACAGCAGAGTGTGGGCTATTTGTATTCTTGTCTTGCAACCGTCAGTGGCTGATCCAGCAGCACAGCAGACATCTCCTAACAGCACCCTGCTCTAACACCAGGCATCAGCCAGCTGAGTTGGCTGGATGCCTACTTAGCACAAATGCTTTAAAAAGCCAGCTTTTGGTTTTAATAGCTGCTTTCCTTCCCTTTTCTGTTTTATTGCATTTTAAAGTTGTAATTTTAGGCTGACTCTGGTACTCAGAACAAAATACAAAGGTACTAATTATCCATCAAGTAAATTACCTTTGCAGAAAACTTTGCAGTTAAACGTTATAATTGATTATACTTTTAAGAAAAACAATTTCATTGCTTCATAACGATTGACTAATTTTTTTTATTGGACAAGTATTAAACCTGTCAGTGACTAATGAACCGTTCTGTTGTTGGTCTAATAAAAATAAGATTTTACAGACTCTTGACCAGTATTTGACTGTAGTTGACCAACTCTGTTTTCAATGGGTTAAACACTTGTGGATCAAAGAAGAAGTTTTGGGGTAATGTGATTAAACCAATCAGTGTAAAAATATAACTAGTACCAGACAAAATGAACATACTAAACTATGATCACCAGTGATCCTTACAGATCACTGGTAATCCTTACAACTATCCTTACAGATCACTGGTGATCCTTACAATTCTGACAGCTATTAAATTTTCTTTATTATGTTTACCATGTTCTGCTCAACTTCCACTGAATTCTATGGAATCTTGGAAATGTACTCCCACAAAGAGCAAGTAGACATATATGTAGTATCAGACTGACAGTCAGTGGTAGCCAAGTTCCCTAAGAGCTACATACCAAAACTGTTATATGGCTAGGAACCATAATATTACCCGATTTCTGTTTCTCTTTCCCAACAGTCTCCCCACCACTGCTTTGTGCTTCCTGAAGGCTTTGTTGTCACTACCATCACCATTTCTTCCTCCTCCAAAGGGTCCAATCACATCACCTCCCTTGTTCTCCAAGGCTACCTGCTCCCCCTGCTTTCATCACAATTTTTTCTGCCTTTTTATCCTTCCTACTTCTGCCTCCATTCCTATGTAGAGTATGCCCAGGCTCAAATGTTTTTTTAATTGATTATTGCTGTCTTATATAAACCTTTGGGATAAAATTCTTTGGGTTTCTCCTGGAGAATTAACATCCTGTTTTAGAACACTAACCAGTGTTGTATAACACCAAATGATTTCAATCATTTTTAACTGACATGTTTTTAGCTTTTTTTTTAATGGAAGAAAAGGAGTGTTTGTGATGTAACCTTTTGATGGGAATTAATGCAGGTGTTTTTGCCCATTAATTTAGCCAACTTTGAAGACCTGTCGAGAGTCCTAGATTTGTAGTTATAAAAAGTTTAGAACTTCAAAAGGAATAGGGAGGTGTGATCCTCCCTTGTTGAAATCTCTACCAATTTCAGTCAAATTGACCTGGTAGCAGTTTTTGTTTTGTGGAAAGCAGCTCTGAATGAGAGCTTATGGTTAAATGAAAGACACAGAACATATTCAGTGTATTAGATGCTTGGATTGAATATCTATATATGATATTATTTTAAAAAGGAAAAGATTTTATAGAAGGAATATCTATATATGATATTATTTTAAAGAAGGAAAACATTTTGAACAGTTATTATGTATTGTAACAGAGAGAAATCCTTTCTCTTAATATAACTGTTTGGTTTTTAAGACTTCATGTTATGTTTAAGACAAGTTAATGTATAAGATGTTTGTAAAAAGCTTCAACAATTCTAAGTTCTGTTAGTTTAAAACAAATAGGGATGCTTGCCTGAAGAGAAATGTTTTAAGAATTGTGCTTAAAGCCAAAGTTAAAGAGCTAATGAAAAAGAGTTTGAAAATGGTCAAGACATGTGCCAGGTGTATGTGGACATAAAAACATAAATCACGATAAAATAGAAAGAAACTAAGTTGAAAAGGCTAATGAGAAGAAGTGTTCTGAAGTGTGTCTTTTGAAGTTTCAGGGAGGAACCAGCTATTGAGTTCAGCCAAGAACCAAAAGTAATTAAATCATGCACATCTGCCAATTAAAAGGTGCAGGTGGGTATTCTATCATGACTCTTGGCACCAATTAGAGAAATCAATTAGAGGTACAGAATTTGTATTGAAGGACAGTGTCTCCTACAGGCTGAACTGAACTATGTGTTTTACAAATTATAAGCTTTGATATTAACACAAGCAGCTTCATAAATGACCAGAAACTATTCTGAAAAACCAAAATGAATAATAATGTATAAATACATATACATACATACATATACATACATACATATACACACACACACACACACACTACATATACATATATATGAGTTTAATTGAAGAAACAATGCTGTAATACTGCATTTTTCTAGAAATTCAATGTATCCATGTATCTTTCAATAGAAATAGAGAAAAGTCACAAAATGCCAGCAAAGGTGTTTTTATAACATGTATGCATATATAAATGTCTGTATAAAATCAGATTTTGTAACTGAACTGACAGAATGTAGTACTAAGAATGAATCCAGTCTGAGAAGTTCAGTCAGAGGTAACAGGAGTCTGGGAGGAGTGCCAAAGGAGTAAACAAAGCTATAAATTAGAAATAATGACCTGTACCTGTGTTTGTAGGAGTGGGAAATTCAGCCAGCTACCATCCTGTGTGCCAAATATGTGACTGATGACTGACCAGACAAAGAAAACTGAACTGAGCATGTCTATATGATGTCAGTGATGATGTAAAGTGAGGAGCAAGAAGAGTATATAAGTTTGCTTACTGCATTTGCTCGTTGAACACCCAGGCTGAATTAAGCTGTAGGATGTTCCTTATTCGAATACATACTATTTTTATTACCCTTTACTGTCTGGATGATTGTTTTCACTGCGTGGTTTATTGGCTAGCCACACAAGTCAAAGAACCTTAGTGCCTTCAGCATACTGGCAACACCTACATAATTTACTTTTCCATTTGTAGCACAGATGTACAGTAGGGTTGTTTTCACACATGCCCTTTAACCATGTTTGTGTGTTTTGTGCATTTCTAATTGAAATACAATATGCATATTCAGTTTCAAAACGATCACCCTACATTTACACATCCATACAATATGACACAAAAGAAGCACAAGAGTTACCTTAGCTTCATGTGCAAACACAGTCTAGGATTTTGCCTCCTTTTAAATTCTACTGATGTCTTCAAATTACTTTCTAGAAGATTCATGTATTATGAAGTGTCAAGCACCATAAAGCTCAAACCAGGAGCCTTGAACACCAGCCAGTCGGTACCATGTTCCCTATGCCACTAGGAGGAAGAAACTGGAAGAAGAAACTGCAAGCAGTTTAAGCTACGCACAGCCCAGAAAACCAACATCCATATCTGTGATAAAGCTCCCAAGTCTGCTGTATTCCCAAAGCTAAGGCAGCTTCTTGCTGAGAGAAAACAATGCCTGCCTAACTGAACCTGCTATTTTACTCTCCATTTTCATATACCGTAGCCCCAAAATATGACTGAGTTATAAAACTGGTCATGAAAGACATCTTCTGCAGACATTTCATAGTTACAGTTCATGGGCTGGATACAGACTTAGGGACAAACGAGATGTTACGGCATTCATGGGTCTGACCCATGGATTCTGACACCATTTTACAGATGGATTTGGCCATTTAAGAATGCCGTAAGGGCCTGGGCCCACAGCAGGATTAGGTGATCATGTTTCAGCATTTGAAAAGGTGCATGGGGAGGGAAACTGCACCATGGGCTTGATCAGGATCTGACCTCGTGGCATTTTTAAATGGCTGAATAAATCTCTAAAATGGCTTCAGTGTCCACAGGTTGGACCTGTGGGCACCGTAACACATTGTTTGCCCCTAGATTGGCAATAACTACCTATTTCCCTCCTCAGAGTCCCCTATCTCCCAGAACATCATTTTATGGAGATCAGTGGGCTGCAATGGGAGGATGAAGCAGGGAAGTTCCATTATGCTGATGGAAACAGCACCAATACAGCAACAATAAAGCCCCTTGATGGATATTTATTATTATACCATTTTTCTACATTTTGTAAAATCACGATGCTAACATCAGAGTCCACAAATGATGAAAGGCACAGAAAAATCTTAAAAGAGACTATTCATCTTACCCCAAAATCTCACCTTTAAAGCTAGGATAAACCATCCCAGTAGTACATGTAGCAGCTAAAGGTGTGGTTCAATGTACTAAGCATCTTTGAGTTTTGTCTACATAATCTACAATGCATCAACAACATGTCTGATGCTAAAGTAATTGCTATTCCCCAAAGTGAAATGCAAATGCTGTAATGGTATTGCTTCTACTGTTGCCAATCTTTTAAAAATGTTAAAGGTACAACAAGGATTATATTCAACAAGAAAGCGACACAATTCCTACCCAGTGGATTTATGACTTAGAGCAGCTTTTGTAGCAACACAATTTCACACACATTGTTACCCAGTTCCAATTGCCTTTGCGGTAGGGCTGCCAAATCCCCCTGGGGGGCGGATTTCCCCCCGCTTTGGAGGCCCGATTTCCACCCCCGTGGAATTGGGCCCCGGGGGAAACCCCACCCCCGCGTGCACGTCACAGGGAAGTGACGTCATGACGCCGGGCACGCTGGGGGCGGGGCACAGCCCCCAGCGTGCCCGGTGTCATGACATCACTTCCCTGTGATGTGCATGCGGCGCGCGCACGTGCCGGGAGCAAAGCCAAAGTCCCCCGCCAGCAGGTAAGTCCGGACTTGGCAACCCTACTTTGCGGTCATTTGTGCCCAGGGCAGGACCATCCACTAGGTGGGCCTAAGGAATTACCTAGGGTGCTAGGATGGAGATGCTAAAAGAGCCACAGGGCAGGTCCTGGATGGGTCCAGAGAAGCTGGAGCAAGGGACAGATGGTGATACCCAGACAGTACTACCATCCCCAGTGTTGCCACCAAATGTGCCATCTGGTCAGCAGCAGTGCTGGGGGCCAGGGCCTATTTGCCCAGCCTGTCTTCCACCACTCCCAACCCACCCCATTCCTGGCCCCACCACCAAGGGAGGGAGGAAGGAAAAGCAAGCAACTACTGGTTTCATACCATCTGGCTACCAGCAAAGGTGGTGGCTTCTTACCTGCCAAGTTCCATGTGTGCCCAGGTAATGGCTGGAGGGGGGGGGTACCAAAGAATGAGCTGCTTAAGGCACAAAAAGCCCTGTTTGTGCCAGATGCTTTGTGAACTCACTGAGAATTAAACATTCTTAACTGCATACAATTCAACCCCTGGATCCCAAAAAACTAGAAACTATTTCCATGCATCTAAGGGAAATTTGGACTTGTGTTTCTTTAAAGCTTCTATAGAAAGGAGCATTTTCTCTTTATTTCCTGAGTTGTGTTCCTCAAAGTTCCACAACATTTGATAGAAGATTGCGGGCACGAAAAGCTGAGTAAACAAGAATGATTTATGATCTAGATGGAGCTGGGTGAATCAGCTCATCCCAAGACCCCAACACTGATGTACATTCCAGTATCCCCTTCTAGAACTGAAATGATGGTATCTGGGAAAGATTCAACTCGAATCTGTTTTTCTTTAGCATGTGCAACCAATGTAAAAGCATTCATCTTTCACTTCACAGATTCTGAGTCAAAGCCATGGCATTGAAAAGAGATTCTGGATCTAAACCCTGGCTCCAATTTCAGGTCTGCTGAGTTACTACCAACCTTTCCCAATAATTGTGCTTTAGAGAGACCTAATACCACCCTTGGAAGAAAAGAAATACACTGAGGGAACAATTTGCTGTCATTTATCATGGCAAGAGATTTATTCAAGCACTGGGAAATGTACCACAGCATAATTGATCAATCCTATTGACTTCTTGTTTTTTTCCTGCAGTTTTGATTTTCTCACATTCTTTTGTTTACTTTGGATTCACTCTTCCACATAATGCATATTGAAACAGCTAACATAAGATGTACTCTATCCTAGCCAGCACATTATATCTTCAGCATAGTGCCTATCCTATATAAATGTTAAATTGTGGTACTACTAACTGAGGATATCTAGGGAGAAAAAGGCAGGTTTTTTTTAAATTGGTACATCATACATAGCAATTTATTGTTGACTAAAAATGATGAGTATAAGCAAACATAAAACTTAACATTATATCCCAGCTATAAAGGTTTTATGTTTTACACCATGCTAGTTCTTCAAGCATGATAAAGAAATGGGGAGGGGAAGGATGAACATTTTTTTAAATGAGCTATTCAGCTTTAAAAGATGGTGAAACACATAAACCACTTGTCTTTCAACATGCATTCAGAAGTAACCATACTAAGAACTTTGCCGCAAACATACCAGGTGTACACATTTTCTGTTAACTCATTCAATTACTTATTGCCTTGGTGTTCTTTGGCAAAATTCTTCTCAAGCACATAATCATGCTGAGGAGCTTTGTACCTCTGCAGTAGCCATCTGGTAATCACAGCTTGTGACTGCTTTTGCCCAGCTAAGAAGAAAACAACCTCATTTACAGGAGGGCAGAATCCCCCAGGGCCATATTGTTTGCCCATGCATGACCAAAGCACCCTCCTCAAGAAAGGGCTGGAACTGGTATACTAAATGTGCTGCATTCACAAAGGAGACCTGGGCCCTTCCCAAAGGCATGCAGGGATCCAACAGCACCCTCAACTGTGAACCTACTTTTAAGTGGGATGATGGGAACCCAAGGGCCCCGGAACAGGGGTATGTGCAGCAGGCTCGGACTTGGTCAGTTGTCCCTCCCTCCCAAACAAAACCTCCCAGGCAGGGATTGTGTAAGCTTTAATTTTTATTCAGGAGCTCTGATCACATGCTTTGGGGGAAGTTCCTACTTGCCTGGCTCTCAGTCAGTTTGCTGGTTCCCTCCACATTTCATCCATTACAAGCTCCTCCTGCCTAGCTCTTTCAAGGCTGTGCCCAACTTCTGGATGCATCCCTGCCATTCCCACAACCCACATAGCCCCAGGGGAATTCCATCCTTTCCAATGGCAACTATGATGGCCAGCCAACCTCTCCCCATGGCACTGCTTCCCAGCTACACCTTTCCCACTGGTGTCCTTGGGGTTTTCTGCTCATTGGCTGGGGATAGTTTATACCTGCACATTTCTGCCCTGTATTCCAAACCTTCCACCCTGGGGCCGTAGTCGGGCTGACTGGCATCCTCACTCACCGAAGCTTCCAAGCTACATTGGCCCCGGTCATATGAGCCGGAAAATGCGGGGGGGGGAGTGTGGCTGTTTGCCCCGGGGCAAAATAACACGCGGTTGTGCAAGCAGACATCCCGTGGAGGTCCCATGGTTAGGGGGGAGGTGCCGATCACAGGACAATCCTGTGGCGCTGCAAAGAAGCGGGGCCATGGGGCAAACGGGGTTGTGGGTTTTTAAAAAACTAAAGTGTGCGCATGCTCCGCTGGGTGCTTGTGCGCATCTGTGGAGACTTGGGGGAAAAAAACCTTTTTGCGAGGGGACATGGGCGGGCGCCGGAACTACCACCGGAAACACGATCAGATGCCCGTCCATGCCCCGCAGTTTCCGGAAACTAGTATCTCGGAGGTACTAGTTTTTTACAGCACATCTTTGGAGTGAAGCCTCGGGTGAGCCACGGGAGCTCTACGCTTCCCAGATGTGGCGGTGAGATCACGCCCGGAAAATCCGCCTATCTTCCGTCTCTCTAGCATGCCTAATGCTCTGTGTGACCGCAGCCAGTATTTTTTTTTGGGGGGGGGGAGCGCAATCTCATCCAATTATGTTCAATCCCTAATCCCTAAATCACTGCATCATTGACTAAGAGCGTCTCAGTCTTATCTTAACAGAGCTGCAGTATTGTTCTTCAACAACTGGTAATCTGGGACCAATAAGGTGCTGTCCCTGCCTCCAATGAGCCCTGCCAATGTCACCAGCATGATTTTGAGAGATTTGATTGTTTTTAGAGATGAGAATGAAGAACAGAGCACTGATAAGCAAATTCAAAGGAGGACCTAGCCTCTTTATCTATAATTGTGCTGAAGTAAAAATGTTACTGTGCACCTTTGTATCCCTTCATGACAATCTGTACCTTCCAGAATTACTTGGTCTGTCCTCTGTTGCAACTGGCCAACTCCTGAAAGACAAATATGCAAAAAAAGGTGGCCAATGCTATTCTTATTTTGCTAAGCAGGGTTTTTTGTATTCCATCAATCTTTATTCCACATCATAAACACATTATATTTGCATTTGCTCTGCAATGACAGGGCATGGTGTAGATTCCAGCATCTGTATTTAAGCCAACTCTCTCCGCAGAAATCTGTCTGCATGGAATGGAAACTGTGCATTCATGTGGCACTGTAACCAACTAAGGCCTCAATTATTAGTCTGTATGTGTGTGGTTACAGTATGTGACCAAATATATGTATTGATGTTATTATTCCCGGTGATGTGATTCATGTCATATTGGTAGCACTTTGGCTTAGGTTCAATAGAGGATTTCCATGGATGGAAAGGATTTTTGCTGATTCTCTGCAGTGCAGACCTATGATCCTCCCCCTCTCTTCCTGGGTGTTCTGTTCCCCAAAAGCAGCCTTAAATTCAGGGTATTTTTGGGCTGCAGGAGAAAGATTCAGGTGAGGAGGTCAGGCTACACATAAATCCTTTCCTTCCATGGAAATTACATGTGGATTAAAGCCTCTCTCTATGTATTTTAAAAATAATAATTTCAAGACAGCTGTAATGAGAGCACACTTTGGTGCTTTTAAGTCTCTTCAGAGATACAATGCTTTACAAAACGACAGTCCAGGAATCAGAAATGTGGAACTTAGGCACATGTCCTAATAATACTCACTTGGAAGTAGATCTCATTGAAATCAAGAGGAGTTATTTCTGAGTAAGCATGGTTATAAATTCAGGAGTAACCATAACATTACATAGGCTTCATAGGTGTCTAAAAATGTTGCGTCCAGATGAAACAAGTCACAGCTGTGGGTGAAATTAACTACCGACATGGCATCTAACTGTGAGGACAGCATGAAACATGTTGGAAAAGCCAATATAACTTATTTATAAAACTTCTCTTCTTAGCTGCCAGTCTTGAGTCAGAAATGATTTCTTACTCTTCTTCTTTCTCTGTAGTCTACTATACAGCAAAGTGTGCATAATGAATGCATGTGGGTGGGACCACAGCTATTACTGCAAATTTCATATTAGATCTATACAAGTTCATTAGAACACATGCACAGAATCTATGTGTGCACAAGTGCACACACGTGGGGTTCTCACCACGTGACTGCAAATCCTGAAAAGTCAGTGATCCAAATCCCATGGACAAAGCTGGGCATGTATCAATTCTATGCATAAACTGCAATGAATGCACATAGGTCAAGGCACAGCTTGCTGCCCTGATCCTGCTCTTCTCACTTAACACATTCATTGTAAGTTCTTAGAACAAAAAAAAGCCCACTGTTTCAAAGAAATTAAGAATGGAGCATCATTTCTTTCCAGATCCATCCCCTATTAGTTTACTTAAGTGAAAACATGATCTGTGCTCAGTCTTGGGGTTCTCTGATGTCTGAGGGTGATATTGAAAAGAACTTTGAGCCTCTCTTAAGCAATCTGTAAACATTTTTGTGATTTTGGTTAATGTGATATGGAAACATTTTCAATTCAAATGTATGCTAGCTAATGGTGGTTTTACATCAACACTGCAAATGGCGGGAAAGGCTGCACATTATAATGGGCTATTTCAGCCCATTTGGGTCTGTTCATACCCTCTGTATTGCCTGGCAACACAATATTTCAAAGATGCCATGTGCTCTGTTGCGAATTAGCACTGTGATGTTTGAATGCTAATCTTTAAGCAGTAGGAAAGGAACCTTATAACTATGGAAGACGAAGAAGAAGAAGAAGAAAACACTTCAAAACCAAAGCTCGTGGACACCATTTCTAAACACTGGCAGCCAGAATTATAAATTGTTACTTACAATCTACATTATATTGAATATTGGCTATTGCAAGGAATACTCTAGATTAGCAAACTCAGGAAGAGAAAGTAGGCATCTTTCATGAAGAATGTAGAATGTATATAGCTGGTGTGAGAAACACCATGATCTTTTTAACCATCATCATCCTCCATTCTCTTTCTTGACTGGCGCTGGCTCCTAGACCTAATCATGCTTTTATCTCTCCCCTAGAAGATTGGGATGAGAAACACAAACACAGGGGTAGAATTTATCTTTAGATCCTAGTGTTGGATCCACAATTCCCTGCTTCTGGCACGAGACCCTGGTGGAAACATGCTTCTTTTGCCAAAGCAAGACTCCAGTCATCAGAAGCAGGCTACCCCATTAGCAAAATTCAACCACTAAACCAATTCCTTGATTCCATAAAAGTGGCTTATTCCAGCACTTACTTATGATACCACTGTAGTCTGGGTGATATAGACATTAGACATAGGAAGTGTGCATGTTGTAGAAATAATGCATAGCTACAACTTGCTGGCTAGTAAATAACAGCTTCAACTTGCTGGCTGAAGGAGAGATGAACCCCATCTCCAATCTAAAGAGCAGGACAAATTAGGAAAAGGTTCCCAGTTTGCGACAGGTTTCAAGGAAACAGATTGTGCAGTTCAACATCTAACTACCCAGGAACCGTCAAGCAGAAAAGGAGGTCAGATATTGGACGTATATCATATCAACATGATTTTTTGGCCTATTTTGTATTATAAGAATAGTCTGCTGTGCCTGCTTTTAAAGCATTTATAAAGCAAAGCAACCATCTACCAGATACAAGCAATAGCTTTATAGTTGCCAGCCTCCTGGTGGTGGATGAAGAACTCCTGGAATGACAACTGTAGTATCTGCTAGCAGAGGAGTAGTTAGGGGTTAGTTATTGCTGAAGTAGTGGAAGTGTATTTTAGCCTGGTTTATCTGCCCAGTTGTAAGCCATGGGCGATCTGAAGCATTGCGGAGATCGCCCAGTGTTGGAAATACCTGGTCATGTGATTCCGGTGCTCTTGGGGCAGGGTAAGTATAGCGGTGGGTCTAGGCAGTATTTGAAGGGAAGGTTGCGGAGAAATAGAATGGCTCGGCACCCTTCCAGCCTGAGACCCATCCCAAGGGTGACTGGCAGTGGGGCTGCGATGGAGAACCCCTCTCCGTCATTGGTGTTGTGCAATGCCAGGTCGATTAACAACAAAGCTGCGGTCCTTCGGGAATTTGTGATGGATCAACAAGCTGACCTGGCATGTGTGACCGAGACCTGGGTCAGGGAGGGGGAAACCGTAGCCCTGGCCCAGCTTGCTCCACCTGGTTTCTCGGTCCTTCACCAATCACGGATGAAGGGGCGGGGGGGAGGAGTGGCTATTTTCATTCGGGAGGCTTTCTCCTTCAGGGCGCTCCCGGCCGTGGAGATTGCGGGCATTGAGTGTGTCGGGGCGATGCTGGAGACCGAGGAGAGTTTGGCAATTTGGGTGGTGTACCGACTGCGTAGCGCACTGGCCAATAGCCTGTTGTCCCTGCTGGAGGCCGTATCAGGCTGCGCGTTGGAGCACCCGTGGCTGCTGGTCGTGGGTGATTTCAACGTCCATGCCGAGGACGCGGCCTCCAGCCGGGCTGCAGACCTGGTGTCGTCCCAGGTGGCAATGGGACTCTCTCAGGTTATCATGGACCCCACGCATCAGGCCGGTCATACGCTCGATCTGATCTTCGCTGCGGGAGTAATGGTGGACCGGATTACTGCGATGGTGGTACCATGGTCGGACCACCAGGCCCTGAAGGCTCATCTGAATGTTCCACCCTGACCCCGCTTAGGCGGCGAGCGGATTTTTGCTCGCCCGCAAGGCCAAATGGACCCTGTGCGGCTTCAGATGGCGTTGCGGGAACCGAAGCCCCCTGGCAGCTCGTTGGATGAGCTCGTGGAGGACTGGCATGACCGGCTCTCCGCAGCCATTGACGAGATTGCTCCCAGGCGTCCTCTCAGGACTCGTGAGAGGTGGGCGCCCTGGTATACCCAGGAGTTGTGCCAGCTGAAGCGAGAACTGAGACGACTAGAGAGACGGTGGCGTCGCGCTCACGACGAGGCGTCAAGAGCATTTTATAGGATGTTTATGAAGGCCTATGAGATGGCAGTCAAGGCCGCAAAGAGGGAGTTCTTTGCGGCCAGGATTGCATCTGCTAGCTCACGCCCGGCGCAATTATTTAGTACGATTCGGTCATTGACAACTCTGCCACAGGGCAGGCAAAATGTGAGGGAATTGGACATCGGCTGTGAGGCTTTTGCGAGCTACTTTGCAGAGAAAGTCTTGGCGCTCCGCCGTGACCTCCCCGCTACACTTGATACAGTAAGTGAACTTGAGGCCCCTT
>NW_015172008.1:332901-346265 GCF_001447785.1 Gekko japonicus
ATTCCACTCCCGATGACCTTAGTCGGGCGTTACAGGCCGTGGCTGGGTGGCTCAGGCGGAGTTGGCTGAAATTAAACCCGGCAAAGACGGAGGTCCTGGGGCTGAGTCGGATCGGTTCGGGGTTAGAGCTCCCTCTCCCGACCTTCGACGGGGCACCATTGGTGCCGGTGTCTGAGGTTAGGAGTTTGGGGGTGCTCCTG
This sequence comes from Gekko japonicus, assembly GCF_001447785.1. Lineage (NCBI taxonomy): Eukaryota > Metazoa > Chordata > Lepidosauria > Squamata > Gekkonidae > Gekko > Gekko japonicus. The sequence goes on from NW_015172008.1 coordinate 333,102, forward strand.
GACTCCATGTTAACTATGGAAGCCCAGGTAGCAGCCACTGCCAAGTCGGCATTCTACCACCTTCGGCTGGTGCGGCAGTTGGTCCCCTTCCTCGGCCGGGATGACCTAGCCACAGTGATCCATGCGACGGTCACCTCGAGGCTAGACTACTGTAACGCTCTCTACATGGGGCTGCCTTTGTCGCAAATTCGGAAGCTGCAACTAGTGCAGAATGCTGCAGCCAGGCTGTTGATGGATCTTCCTAGACGAGATCACATCCAGCCTGTGCTGAAAGCGCTGCACTGGTTGCCTATAGCGTACCGGGTTCGCTTCAAAGTGCTGGTCATTACCTTTAAAGCCCTATATGGTCAGGGACCAGTCTACCTAAGGGACCGCCTTGCCCCACATGTTCCCCCAAGGGCACTACGGTCGGGGACCCAGCATCTATTGGATGTTCCAGGTCCCCGGGCTATTAGACTTACCATGACCAGGAATAGAGCGTTCTCGGTGGTGGCTCCTATCTGGTGGAATGAGCTCCCAGAGGAGATCAGGGCTCTGTGGGACCTAGCACAATTCCGCAGAGCCTGCAAGATGGAGCTCTTCCGCCAGGCTTTTGAATAGGAGCCGCCACCACTAGTGCACCACCAACGCACTAGTTACCATCAATGCCCCATATATGAACATCAGGAGGGGGCATGTTCCATCAATGCTCCATAATCGCTGCACTATGGGCGAGAACGGGAGGTGTTGGGGGTGGCCATCTTGCCTCTAGAAATTGTAATTTGGAAATTGGAAACTGACTGAGAGGAGCACCAAAATTGGCTTAATGTGATGTATTTTACCATTTTGTATTGTTTTATTGTTTTATCTGGCGATACGCCCTGTAAGGTGCCCTGAGCCTCCGGGGAGGGCGGGATAGAAATGTGAATAATAAATAAATAAATATAACTGGTCTCCAGACAACAGAGATCAGTTCCCCTGGAGAAAACGGCTGCTTTAGAAGGTGGACTCCATGGCATTATGCCTTCTTGGGATCCCTCCCCTCCCCCCGTTGCACTCTCTCCAGGCTCCACCCTCCAGAATCGCTAAGTATTTCTCAACCCAGAGCTGGCAACTCCAGAGATGGAGAATAGATGTAGCTAAACACACACTTATCTATTATGTCCAGCTCTATTTAGAAGCTAAACAAACTCCTTGAATAGGAATACTACAGCAGAGGACTGCACAGTGGCTGAAACTGATAACAGTCTAGCAGTTCTGGTTCACAGTGTTGCAAACTGCTGCAAAGCTGCCAGAAACAACTGCTGAAAATGAAGGGAGATGGACGCAGCAGCCAACTTTACTTAATCCTTTCCCTTCCTTTCTCAAACAATGAGTTAAGATTCTAGATTGTGTTTCACCAACCGTTTCTCAGTCTATTTCCCCCCAATTCCCATATGTATTTCTGCCCCCAAAATGTATCATTTGCAATATATTCATAAAATTAAATTTGTCTCTGTTATACAAGTGAAGGCCTTGAGCATGTAGCCTGGGTCTCACACTTTGCCAAGAGGAGGGATTATTGGTTAAATTGATGATTTTCCACTATTCTCACACTGTATAATGTCTGCCCTTGTGCTGTAAAGGGAGTCTTGCTTCCTTCAGCTTCCCAAGTAGGTTCAATCACATGGCTGCTGGCTCACAAGGCTGCAAGATGAAGGAAGCATCCTAATTGTGAGAAAGCTCATCAACACACAGCATGGAGCTCTGTAAATCCCAGAGGGTGTTAAACCAACCAAGGGTAGGCACCTGATGATTATGTCCTTTCCCATTCAGAAGTGAATTTACATGAATGCTCACATCATTGCTTCCTTGAAATGTGATTCCACGAGTTAATCTTCTGCATGGTTATCTGGGTGCTTTCCAGGGTTTGGTATTTAGAGATAAAAAATTATTCTTGCTGCTGAGAAGGTGAGACATAGAAGCCTTGTGAACTGTGGATTATGATAGCAGACTAATAACATAGCAGATATGATCCCCAACTGCAGATCACAACAGGAGCTGCCTACTGATCTGGTTGACAATTCAAAACGCTCTTCATTTTGGACTCTGGTGGAGGAGAGGGACTGGGAAGAGTTGCACTTTTCTTTTTCAACACTGCCTTTCAAGACCTGTTCTCAGCAGTGCTCGGTTGTGAAAGAAAATGCTGGTAAAGGAAAGAAGTAGCTTTTTATGGAACATGTTCAGTCAGAAAATATTAACTTGCCATAGATATCTATTTGGCCTTTCAAGTGAACCATGAGCAACAGCTTTGAGAGCACACACCACAAGTGTGGTGGTGATGGAAACTGTCCTCAAGTCACAGCTGATTTATGGGGACCCCATACTCTGGTGTTATGGCAGAAGTTAATGAAATATAGCAAAATAGTGGGTTGGATCCACTCACTTTCCCCACTAGTGAAAAAGCAAGGAGGGGGTTCATTTTGGCCACCAAAAAGATTATGCTGGGAACCATGAGATCTGCATGGACAAAGCATTGTGGAACGGGGGCTGTAGTAAGGAGGGTGGGTTAGGTGAATCTGTGAAAAAGCTGGCTGGATCCAACCCATTATCTTTACTGATAAGGGAGGAAATAATACTTTTGCATATGGCAGGGGTGGCCAAACGTGCTTAGCGTAAGAGTCACATAGAATAAATGTCAGATGTTTGAGAGCCACAAGACATGAACAAATATCACACACACATTTTCACTGAAAAATATGCAAATTTGCTTTTTATTAAAATTTAAAGAGACTGCCAAAATAAGGGGTAAAAACAGATATTGATAATGATATTTCACTTTAGATGGGGAGGGAGGGGAGAAACAGAGAGAGAAAGACAGAGAGAAAGAAAGAAAATAGATGAGGGGGTGGGAGGGAGAGGTGGAAAGAAAGCAAGGGGAAGGGAAGACCAACTGGGAAGGCATGTCTCCCTTTCACTTCCCCAGCTGACTTGCTGGGAGCCGCACAATATGTGTGAAAGAATCGCATGCAGCTCCTGAGCCACAGTTTGGCCACCCTTGGCATATGGAGTGGAAAGTGGCAGTTCTTTACATACGAGTAGCTATACATAGGAAAGGAATGTGTAGTCTTTCTGAGCTGTGTGCTCTATATCTTAGTTACATTAAATAGTAGGCTGCCAGCTTCCAGCAGGTGACCCAACCTCTTCCTGCCCAAAATGGGGCAACTAGGAACTTGGTCTGTGATCTTGTAGACCAGTCCTCTTTCTAGACACCTCTAACTACACCGATCTAAGTGCTCTGGTCTAATTACACTTTTGTAACTTGGAGAGTGGATTGTTGCAATACACTCCATGTGAGGTTGTCTTCAAAGACAACTTGGAAACTGCAGTAAGTGCTAAGCATAGCAGCCCATACTGTCAGGGACAAGCTTCTGTCACACTTATTTTGAAGGCTTTGCATTAGCTGCCAATTTGTTTCTGTGCTCAATTCAAGGCACCGGTTTCCATCTATAAAATCCTTCCAATATACGCCTGCTCACCAGGAACTCTGTTCTTACCACGTTTCCCTTGCTGCCCCTTGCTGTAAGGAGAGGAGGTCAGGGGCTGCCTGCTTCAGGTTCTTTCCGCTGGTGGCCCCTATACTGTGGGTAGATCTGCCACTACAAACACAGACTGATTGCCTATTTCAGAAATGACTGTAAACCATTTTGTTTTCAGAGTTTCTGTGGATTTGTATTGTTTTGTCTTTGTTCTGTTTAAGGTTTTGCTTTCTTGGCATTTGAGTTCTGACTTCTGTATTTCATATTGATTTTACTGTACGTTTTATTGTACATTATTTTGAGCTATCCTTTGAGGGAAAGGCCATTTTATCAATGCTTTAAATAAAGATAAAATACAGTCAGCTACTGATTATCCCACTTGAAGGTTTGCTTTCTGTGTCACCCCCTGTGAGGGTGATGTGGCTTCTGAGACATAAACAAAAAAGTAACTCTGGCCATAGCCAAATCCCTCTAAATTGTTGTGGCCATATAGCTGTTCAGAACCAATAGATTGATGGAATAGGAATTTTATCATCATCATACTTCTTATTTTTGTGTTTCCAAGTTTATGGCAGTTTTATTACAATTTCATTGTCATTTGTTATGAACCAAATAAAAAGATTTTGCCACATAGCAGTACAGCAATTTTGTTGTTGTTGATGATGATGATAGAGTCCATGTCCCTCTGAAAACCAGTGGCTTGGGACAGACATCTGCAGAGGGCTGTTGCTTTTTGTGCCTGCTTTGTGGGCTGGCCAGTGTTGGAAACAGGCTGCTGGCTAGATGGAGAGTTGATCTGGTCTAGAATGGCTCTTTTGATATTCCTAGATTGGGTCCAAATCACTGGCAGTGTAGTGAAGCTAGTGGAACTGGGGGCAGGGAGTCTTCCCCACTCCTCCTTCCTGCTGCATCCCAATGACACTCCCTGCACCTGAAATTCTGCTCCTGGGGATTATGGGACCCTGATGAGCTATGTGGTGGGCCAGCTGGAGAGTCTGCAATGGGAGGAGGAATCAACAGAAATTACCTTCCTCTCCTTTACCAACAGAGGTGCCTTTCAGCTGGGGGGGGGGATGCCGTTCCAACAGTGGAATAGCATCTTTGGATTCAACCCCTGATCTTTATGTTCTTCTGTTCATGCAACTGTCTCTTGAGTATGATATTTAGTAACAATTCTGTTCTCCTCAAACCTTGAATCTGTTGGGTCTCTTTTTGCTAAAAAGGGGGAGGGCGCTGCAGTGGAAGTAGCAGAGCACTACCTCTAACCCCTCTGTTCAAAAGAACGGAAGATCAGTTTAAGTTGTCTGGCAGAAGCCTCTTTTTAATCAGTATTATTACAGCTAAGGCAGATTTTATTTATTTATTTTCTTGCTTTATTTACAATCTGCCCTTCTTGATGAGATGCAAGGTGGATCAGGGTCAGCCCTAAAACAAATGCATAAATCTTAATTGGAAATGCTATTTCCAACAATAGCCACTTGTGGTCATACATACACAATAAATATCGTCATCCAGAGGCCCGCGGAGCCGGAAAGGACATGGTCGGGCTGAGGACGACGTCGCCAGCGTTCCCTACAACCCCCCCCCCGGTCTGCTTGAGCACCAGACATCGTGCAGCCAGAAGGAGCCGAGCCGAGGAATGCTTTCACCAGGGTGTCGGTAGGGAAATCCCCCCCCCTTGTACCAATGTGTGGCCGTAGTTAGGGTCGATATAGGTGACTAGCACCCAAGAACTGTAAACCGCCCAGAGACCCCTACGGGGGTTAGGGCGGTATATCAAGTCGAAAGATAAATAAAAAATAAAATAAAAATTGAGCTGTGGGTTTGACTACCTCCTACAGTATTTCAGCTAGGTTTCTGCATTACTTCACTGACAAATTGTTGATTAAAAATGATTGAGGGAAAAAAGCAAACCCGGCCAGTATGTTTTCTGCTTCTCATTTGCAAAACAAATATGGATTGGGCAGTAAATAAGCTAAAATCAAATGAGATATGAAAGATTTGTTTGGTTAAAATCCAATAACAAACATCTCCTTCTCCCTAAGGACAGCAGTAATGGAAAGTTCTCTCTTTAAAGGGTTTGGGACTTTTGTTACAACAGTAGCTTGTGTCACCTTTGACCTGTCCATTATTTTCATATCTGAAACTTTTGATGGCCATCTAAAGTCTAAAAATTCCCCAACATATTGCCAAGGTTATTTCAAAGGAAGTATTGTGCATGGAATATACTTTCCTATACTATAATTTGGACTGATTTCTAATAGTCAGATGTTTTACTATTATGACATATCGACAAAATGAAACAGATTTGTAATATACAGTTGAGCACAGCAAGAATCCTGATTAAATCCTACACTGTGCTCAATAAGTGTTTCCAGCACCAGTTTTAATATAGTTTTAAATCCCATTGATATTGAGCTCATGTCCACTTACATGCTAATATTTATGACAACCTTTTCCTTATGGCTTTTGTTAACTATCCCTTATAAGCTTTCTGTATCAAACCTCCCCTCGAAACTAAGGGAATTAGACATCAATACACATTAAGTAAAATCCTGCACATCAAGCAGCCTGTCAGTGTATAATTAAAATAAAATGCAAATTAGCACCAAAAATGGAGATTAACATTTCATTGAAGAAAGAAAAGGGAAAGTGGTTGACTGTATCCTTTGTAGGAAAGTTGAACGATATATAAGAAGAACCAGACTCAAATTGCTGTTGCTTGCTCAACTGTATTTGAGCATGATCCAGCCAAAGAGAAATGCTTTTGTATCCAATTTATTTAGCAGAATGGTTAAGCATTTTCAGATATGCTAAAACTGTGGCTTGGATCCTAAGGTGTTGCTGCATCCAATAGCATGGTTCTTCCATTTGTGAAAGGGGGAAGGAGATTTTTTATCAATTCCTGTCTCCTGCTGCAAACTCCCCTGTTCCTTTGGAGCCACTGACCTGCAGGAACACAGTTTCAGGGGGCACAGCAGGCTGTAAAGAGAAGAGGAAAGGTAGGGTCTTGCCTTCTTCTAGCATCACAAGGTAACCATCACAAGTCAGATACTTCTATTCTCCCATTAAAAAACTGCTCAGCTTTTCAACTCTGCCTGATCCATGCTGATTGATGCCATGGCCTGATCCCCTGGGCTCTGTTGGGTTCTTTCCCCTCCAGAACAAAAAATGCTGGACTTCCAGCCACCAAAAGCGGAGGGAAGAGAAGGGAAGGGGCAAGTGATGCTCTGTCTTCTTGGTGCTGGGGGGGGGGTCAACAGTGGGAGGGCTTCTAATGTCCTGGTCCCACTGGTGGACCTCCTGATGGCACTGGTATTTCAGGCCACTGTGTGACACAGAGTGTTGGACTGGATGGGCCTTTGGTCTGATCCAACACTGGCGTCTCTTATGTTCTTATGAAGGGAGTTCCCCACTCATCCATGTCTCCTTGAAGACCTGCCTTTTCTGGAGGGCTTCTGAGTTAGATTAATAAGAAATGGTGTGCAGGGGGAGTGGCACTATTGGGAAATGAGTTTTTATTTATTGTTACTTTTATTGTTACTGTTGTTTAATTTGTATTGTATTTTATTGGTTTTCATTAGTTTTTATTGTATTCTGTTGTGGGACATGGGAACTTTTGGGTTGAAAGCCATCTTGTGAACTTTTGGTTAAAAGGTGAAGTGTTAAAATAAACAAACAAAAATCCATTAAATCAAACTGTGTCAGTATTGTCATTATGCAATGAGCAATTCAACACTTAGGTTTCTATTTGTGCAAATCAGATGAGTAATTTTTCAGCTTTGAATGGAATACAAATGATTGTTGCTACTTAGGGATTATGGGCCGTGGTGGCTCAGTGGTTAAGACAACTGCAGACCAAAAGGTCAGTAGGTCAGCAGTTCAAGACCCTAGTGCCGCTTGACGGAGTCAGCTCCCATCTCTGGTCCCAGCTCCTGCCAATCTAGCAGTTCGGAAGCAAGAAACTGCAAGTAGATAAATAGGTACCGCTTCGGTGGGCAGGTAACAGTGTTCCACGCACCTCGGAGTTTAGTTATGCTGGCCACATGACCACGGAAACATCTCCAGACAGCGCTGGTTCTTCGGCTTAGAAACGGAGATGAGCACCACACCCTAGAGTCAGATTCAACTGGCTTTCAAGCAAGGGAAACGTTTACCTTTTTACTTAGATATTAGATGCCTTGCCAACACATTGCCAGTAATCAAAGTTTTGAGAGTTCAGAAAAGATAGCAGAACCCATTCTTAGTTTTTTTAATTGTCTAAGAGGCAAAATCAGACTGATGGCTTACAGTAAGCAGTTATTTAAACATTACACTCCTACAGTTGCAATTCAAGAGTAGTTTGTGCTAGAAGTTAATTCTCATGAAAGAACAATGATATTATGGCCACAGTGCTTCAGTCCTACACAGATTTATGATGTGAGATTACTTGGGAGTAAAGATGTACGATATTGGTCTGTATAGAAAAACCATTTTTCTGAAGCAGTAATTAATTCAGGTCAAAACTCTGAATTATTGACCGGTAGATTGCATAAATTTAATTTACCAGATGCCTTTATATCATCAGTACTGAGTTGTTTATGGGTAACTAACACACACAGCTAATGACAGAAAAGACAGTTCATTTGTCCACATCACACAACAAAAAGTATTTCAAGTGTGTTGGGACTACAGCAGACTGAGATTCCCTTTCAAGACATAAATCTTTTTTTAACGTATCAGTCAGAACAATTTACATAATAGCTGCAATATTAATTTCACCTCAAGCTATAAAACACTAATTCAGATTCTATAACATTAAATCAGAAGACACAGTTTCCAGAATATTAATGCGCAGGTTGGTCCATGTAAGATGGTAGACTTTTTATCCTTGTTTGTTACTTCAGCCAACAAAGCTGTATTATGTCAAGGGGTTTTAAAGTCTTCTTCCTACATACTGCTTTTTCCAAAATGAACACTTTCAACTGCAGTTATAAAGAAAAAAAAATATTCAAGAGCCAAACTAGGTGTGATGCTTAATGGATCTGTCCATCTTTCGGGGTGGGTGGTGTTACTCTGATGCTAAAATAATGTAGGTTTGCTCTGATGCTAAAATAATGCAGGTTTGTTTGTTGGGATAGATAATGAGATCCTTAGCTGCACTAAAGAGTGTATAATGTCATTTCTAGTGTGATGGATGCCTTGAGAAAGCCCAGAGCAAGTAGTGACAATTGAAAGACTTTTGCTCAACTCCCCCTCTCTCATGCCTAGCTGAGGTAGGCTCAGATCACTTCTTCCGGTGTCATACTGGAAACATTCCCCCTTTAATGCAATTCCTTGGGTAGTGGTGACGGCACTGTCCTGGTTCTGATCCAGTTTGCAGTGAGTAAACCCAAACAAGATGCAATTTCACCCACAAATCCTATTCCTGTTTCATAGCTCAAGCACTCAGTCCAGAGGTGGTAGAAAGAAGAGAGTGAGCCGTAGGCCACAGGGGGCAAGATCCATAACAGGTGGATTCATGCCTTCAGTCTGCTGTGCATGTGATATACACTACCAAAACATTTGCTAGGAGACCTGGGACAACTGTATTTTACATGCCAATAAAGGTAACTGGACTGAGACAACTGTATTTCCCAGAAGTGTACACTCAGTTTACAAATATATATGTACTTCACCTACTACTAAATTTCTAGTTGGTATATACAGTACATCTATAATGTATATCCATTAAAAATACAACATGTTTTTAAAAACCGTTGAACTGTGAAAAGCACCCAATTAATATCACATGATTCTTTAGGCATGGGATTTTTCTGTGGGAGGGAAGCATACACAATGGATTAGTATTGGGGAGGGAACGTGTGATTTTGCAACCATTAAAATACTTTAATTTTTAAAATTAGTGATCAAACTGTTTCCCAGACTGGTAAATGTAACCTTATTTTCATACTTGGGGGGGGGGCACACCTGTTTTCCTCACAGGAAGCCATATGCTGCCCCTCCCCCTTTCTACAGCTTCAAAAATTAAGCTAGAGTAGTTGGCAGCCAGCTACCTTTATCTTTTGCTGGAGTTATGCTACAGATGAAGGTCACTATGTAAATTAGCCTTCCTTATGGATGCATGCATGCAAGTGTTCAGGTGTGACAGGCATTTCAAGTGTAATGAATATGTAATGAAGTGTTTAATCTAGGTTGCTAAAGAAACCAGTTTAGGTCAAAACATTTCCAAGTATCTCAACTTTCTAATGCCTACTATTGCCCGATTTAAACAGCAGCCCAAAAGCATCTTAAAAACAAAATTTATTCCAGCACAAACTTTTGTAAGTGTTCCTCACTGTACTAGATGACTAGAGTAACCATTCAAAGCAGCTAAATTCATACTTCAAGCAACAGAAGGGGGTGGGGGTACTATGGAGAAGTTACAAGAAGAGACGACTATAAACATGAACCAACTGAAGAGGAATCAGTCTGCTCAGGGTTTGTGAGAACTATTCCCAATGGTTGATAGATAAATAGAGTAGAATTAGAGTAGAATTAATATAAAATCTAACTACAGAAAAGTCACTTGGTGAGACTTACAAATGAAGCAATAAAATAAACTGTTAAGTAGATTCAGTAGGGAAATACAGAGACCACATAAATATAGAGATGAATAGATTAATGTCTGTGAGTGAGATGAGGAAACCAAGGTACTTATGTAAGCCTGTGTTAAATGCTATGATTAATTCTAGTTCAGCACTTTCATACCCGAGTTATTCCATGACCTGTATTCTAAGCACACACAATAACCTGCCTCTTGTCTATATTTTTTACCACAAATGAATGCACAGCTGATTTGAGCCTTTTTCTTTTGACTCTCTTCCTTGGCTTCCCTACAGTGGGATCACAGTAATCTCCAGTGCATATGGGAATGAGATGAAAAAATAGCGCTTGCTCATAGGCACTGTCATTTATTTAAAATCTGTGACCCTAGAAACTAGTGGGCCTTGCAAACACTCTTTTCTGAAAATAAATCTCTGGATCGCCTTGAGAACTGCCATAGAAACTGCAGAAGCTATCTCTGAAACAACCTATGTGAGGAACAACCTAGGTGAGGGCTTAAAAGCTCCTCAATGCACCTAAAGAGACAGTAGATAGTAGTCTTGAGCGGCAGACTAATCTGGAGAATTGGGTTTGATTTCCCACTCCTCCACATGAAGCCAGCTGAGTGACCTGGGGCCAGTCACAGTTCTTTCAGAGCTCTCTCAGCCCTAAAAAACAAGTCTAGCTTGCCACTAACACAATGTTAACAGCAGGGGTCGTTTCATAGAAAAAGAGCTAGGGGAACTCATTAGCATAACTCATTAGCATATACCACACCCCCTGACATCAGGGGCCCGGCGGTGGACCTGCAAGGCCGGCGGGAGTGCGAGGAAGCCCCGCCAAGGCCCTCCCTGGCCCCAGGCAGGCAGGGGTGGGGAGAGGTGGGGAGGAAGCGACTTACCCTCCCTCTTCTCCTGCCTCCTCCTGGCTGAATGAGGGCTGGAAGCAGGGTGGCTGGAAGCAGGGGGCGGGGCTTCGTCATGTGCCCCGCCCCCTGCACCTCACCCGGGGGAACTGTGTTCCCCCGCGATCCCCCCCGAAATGACCTCTGGTTAACAGTTAGAATTTGAAGCTGCCAGACCATCCTAGGATCTCCTGGCGATTCTACATACAACACCATACATTAATTAATTAATTAATTGTAGTCTTGAAAAGGGAAATGGAGACTGAAGTGCAGGGAGGGGGAACAAAACTACAGGGAGAGTGAAGAAAACCACACATTTAAAAGGCCAAAATAAGTCAAACTATAAACAGAAGTAATTTGTTTGAAAGCATGTTAAATCATGCCCCACATAAGACAAGTTTAACAAATCAGGGGGGAAAACAGTATGAAAAGTATTCTACTTCAATTATTAAGCACCCAATGGATACATTTAGTCAGAAGCTTGTGACATAGAGTTATGACCCTACAGTTCTCTGCATTTGTATTTTGGAAAAGACTATTGTTTAAAACACATAATTGCATCCTTGGTGTTTGCAGGCTTGTGTTGAGACTACAAATGCCAACTCCAGGTTGGGAAATTTCTTGAGATCTGGGAAGGGCAGGATTTGAGATGGAGAGGGACCTCAACCATGGTTTAATACCATAGATTCCACATTCCAGAGCAGCCATTTTCTCCAGGGGAACTGTTCTTTGTCATCTAGAGATCCGTTGTAATCACATGTGCTCTCTAGGCCTCCCTTGGGAGGTTGCCAACCCCGGATAAACCCGTGGAGGGCCAGAGATGCCAGCATCAGTGATTTGACTTCGTATCAAATATCTCTTGGTTTGAATCTGCCTTCAGACAGCTGTGAGCAAAAATAAAGGTTGGAAGACACTCAGATAGGCTTGCCAAGCCCCCACTGGGGGTGGGTAAATTCCCGCCTGGGAGGTTCGTTACCCTACCAGAGGGCGTCCCCAGCGTGATGATGTCACCCAGAGGTGACATCATCACGCTGGCCACGTTGTGGGGAGACACTCTGTGAATCGAGGGAAAACTCTATGGTTTTCTCTCGAGTCACGGTGCCACACCCCCAATGTGGGCGACGCGATGACGTCACGTCCGGTGACGTCATTGTGGCACGCATGGGGAGACTCCCAACGGAGCCAGGAATCCCCCTGCTTTGCAGGTAAGTTGACTCGGCAACCCTACACTCAGATATACTTTAAAATGCAGGCCATGATTTTTCTAAGTACACAGAAAAAATTGTTTCATATATGTAGTGTCAATGTGGGCTTTGCTATTTAGCAGTATCCAGGATACTTTAAGCCTTCTATGATTATTATACCTCAAGGCTATTAATCCAACCAAATAGTTTATGCCTTTTGCAGTGCTTCTCTGACCCCCTTCCTCCAATGAGTACATTATCTCCAGTTTCATGAAAGTTATAGTATTCAGACAGTTTCTGACTGAACAAAGCAATTCTGACTCCCTAGCAAAAATCTATTTGAGAACAGCAATTTATATGTTTCTCAGAGAGATTGTACTTATGATTGCTATGATAAAAATAAAATAGTTTTCCTTCACCAGGTCCTTTTTACAACTTGGATTTTCATTTATTTGTGAAATACAGTCTAGATATATTTATTTTTTTGGAAAAGCAACTTGATAAAAGCTTCTTAACAATATGGTACCATGGGAGACAACGCATAAATAAAAAAGCAAGTTTCTATTGTAACATAACCTCCCCATTATCAAACCTATGCAATGAACATTGATCCCAATTTACTAAATGTTCACCTTTTTGACAAATCTCCACTTCATTCCAGAATTCAATAGTTCAATAGTTAATTCAATATTTCCACAAAATAGCCTGTTTCCTAAGTACGTTTTGTAGTGCAACTGCCAGGCAGTTACCCCCAGATCTCAAGCAGAACTCCAAACTCTCTCCAGAATCAGGAGTTCCACCCCTAAAATATTGGTAGGGCCAAACGGCAACTAGGAAAAGCCTTTCTGCAAACCCCCAGACAGAACACACCCAAACAGGTATGTAACCAAAAAAGCAATACCAGTACACTGTGCACAAAAGAAAAAAAAAGGTTTTTAATCTCTACGTTACCGTGGATGGTACCACACCAGTTATTCACAGCAGTTCTTGAAGCACAAAGAACAGCAGTTCAGCA
>NW_015172008.1:346290-436130 GCF_001447785.1 Gekko japonicus
CAGGGCAGGCAACCAAAAGTTCAGTCCATCCAGCAGAAGTTCAGGGTTCCCCCAAATGGAAAACAATAGTGCCCTATAAAATCCAGCTCAGGGTCTAAAGTCAGACAACAATGATACAAAAGGATTTCATTTTTATCCCCTTCTGGAAACACCTGACCCCCGGCACTAATTGTCAATTGGACCTAGCAACCAGGTTCACCTGATCCCAATATCCCACCAAATCAGACCTAGGCAACCAACTAGTAGTCAGCAGGTGGCCTTATTAACCCTTTTCAGGCTCAAGGACCAAACACCGGGCTTCTGCAAGGAACTAAACACAACTAATCAACTAAAAAATTAAAATAACCCCCGGGTTACTACACATTTACTTTTTCTTAATAATCTGTAGTGATACCTTACCCCAGGAACAATCTTAGAATTTCTTTGTAAAATTATCAGTCTTTGTTTTAAAAGGGGGACAGTAGAATTGTCAGCATTCCTGTACTATGAAGGAGCATCCAACTTGCTGGTAGGGTCTTTGCATAAACAACTGAGCTCACAAACCCACACACAGTCCAAATTAACAGATGCAAGGATCTGCTTTCCATGTTTTTAAGTTGCCTCTCAGTGCATGCAAGCCAAATGAATGCAAGACATGCATTTACAAATTCAGATCCACCACAATACAAAGCGGTGATGTGGCATAGGATTTTTTCCATTTTCCTTTGTTGTTGTTGTTCAGTCGCACAGTCGAGTCCGACTCTTTACAACCCCATGGACCAGATCACGCCAGGCCTTCCTGTCTTCCACCGTCCTCTGAAGTTGGCATGAAACCCCATGGACCATTTTCCTTGCACATGCGCATATGTGCATACACAAATCACTGTTCATGTGTGGGATGTATGAAGTGTGGGATCAGTCATGCACACAATGGTGGAACTCTAAAAAAAATTATACAGCAAGAAGGACGTTCAGACATTCAAATCGGCTTCATTGCGAGAGCTGGTGGTCCAGACAGGCAGAATTGCGGGTTTACACCACAAGAATCCGTTAAGTACTCGATTTTCCTGGTGTTCGAAAACCCACCACCAAATGGGCTTGATTGCGGGAGTGAGTGGGTTGTGAGACGGGAGGCAGATGTCTGATCAGCCCTTTTAAATCTGATAGGGAACAGCAGCGAAACCCGCTCAAAATGACTGTGTGATCACAGCCTCAGTGTGTCACTGGGGGCACTCTGGCATTTGGGCAAAACTCTACAGTTTAACCATTGTCCACCAGAGATGCACAGAGAGTGATGTCAGTGTGTTGGGATACTGCCAGCTCCCCCCCCTTCCTACCATTTTCCCCTCCACCAACCAGCTGAGCAGCGGTAGGAAAGTGCCCTCTGGCATCAGGGCATACCAGGGGGTTTGGCACGGCTAAACATAAGTGGCTCTTCCTCCAACAGAAGACATTGGATGAAGGCTCCTTAGGCTGGAGGGAGGCTTCCAACTTCACTAAATGGAGTGGTAGTACAGGGGTAGGATCCACCCCACTATAAACCCTAAAATGGAGAAACAGATCATCTTACTTCACCACAATACTCTGTTGTGAAAGCATCTCACCAAAATGGTGGAATTATTGGAGGAGGGGAGCCTTGAACACTGCCCTGAGATCCTTTGAGAAAAGGCAGAACAAAAGAGTGATAGGTATTGACACAACACCCATTAAGTCATGGCTATCCTCTCTGACTTTTGCCCAATACAGTGGCCTTTGTCATCCCTATGGTAGTACGGCCTTATTTAGATTTTAATGTCCTCTTCAAAATTTAGCTCAGCAATTGGATGTGTGTCAAGGTATTTTAAGCTGCTCAGACTCACAATGCAAAACAGTTATCCATTATTTACGAGAACAAAGCTACCATCAATATGTTTGGCTAAAAGTGCTAAAACTTCACACCCCTTTGCATGTGAAAAGCCTGCTCTGTACCAAAGAGCAGCCTCAGATGCACTCAGTTCACTGATCCATCAAGTTAATTTATAGAATGCAGTCATAACTGTCTAGACCTCAGGGACAGAATGTCTATCAAATGAGGACTGTCAAGTTTCTCTTCTTTCGCCACACATTTCTTGTACCTTTTTAGGTAAGACAGTGTTTACACTGCTATGGTCTCATTTTATGTATTTTTTAATACTCATAACGTACAGGAAATACACGCTATCTAACAATGTCTGCATTCCACCATACATTCCACTGTGCAGAGGGTTCTGCTCTAAACCAGGAGCCTCATATTCTGAGGCTGGGATCTAGCCCAGCAAGAACCACACGAGAATCGGACCTTACAGGCAACTCCAGCACAAAAAGGAATAGAAATGTGCAGTTTTTCAGGTTTCAAAGTAGTTTGTGCATCCTATAAAACAATTAGGAAAGGACTGCGAAAAGATCTGCTCTAGACTTTTTAAAAAAGTGTTTATTTCATAATATTTTCTCTCTCTACTGCTTAACTAATAGTTTCATTTCTGGTGCACTTCCCAATCCATGTTCTGTTTCTAGGACAGAATTAACTTGGTAACATGATGGAGGACAGGGGAATAGCTCAAAGATATTTTTCATTGCTCAGAAGTAGCTCTCATTAAAGTAAAGGTTGGGGATCCTGGCCCTGGACAATCTGACTTGCCTGTGAATTTCTGTTTTCAGAGCTATAGGCTAGGCCACTAATGTCTTCTTCACTGGTTCTAGACTCTTCGGAGAACTGCTAGGGGCCATTCAGCATGAGAACAAGGAGAAGCAAAAGGTCTTTCCCAAACAAGAAGGGGCATAAAACCAAGCAGCTGTGATCCTTTCTAACTAATTTGGGAATTCCTGCTCTTGATGTTTCTGAGATATGGGAGTCTGCTCAATCCCATGCCTGTATAAAGGGAAAGATAGTAGGGATCTGGGAGAGTTCAACTGACCAGCACAAACTGGTTATTAAGAGGAAAAAATAAGCGAAGAAGAAAGAGCAGCAGTGAATACAGGAAAAGATGCTGCATACAAGATTCTCAATTACACACGGATCTTCATCAGAGGAAATTAAAATATAAAGAGAGAAACAATCTCTGAACCTCTTGGCATGCAGTCTCCTCCACATTACTTCAGTCTTACCTGATAAATAACATGTTCACATTTAAAATATCCTGCAAATTTCCATATCCATGGATAACACTATCCTAGCGAATCTCATCATCCTACCAGCTATCTCCATAAAATCTATGTAGTTATATCAAGTACTTTCCCTTCCATCTCAGAAGCAAGGCTTCCAGCATTTACCATATTAACTCCTACATTTTTAAAACATTTTAATTTATAGTCTACCTTTCTCACTGGGATTCAAGGCAGATTAGTACAATAAAACTATTCAGTCAATCAGTAGGCTGATTACAAAATATAATGTTTTGAATTATAATATTTGAATCTAACAGCAAAGATTCCTAGGTCCCTGCCACATGGCAGGGAAAACACTGGCCAAAGTGCGGCTAATTAGAGCCGCACCAAAATAGAGACGCTGTGGTGGGATCCCACGGATCCCCTGAGTCACGGCGCCGTTGCTCCTCAGCATGATCAGATGCCGGGGAGGAAGACACGGTCAGGAGGGGGAGGCTGCCGAACTGCGCATGTGTGAGCATGTGCAGTTCGACCAGGAGCCGGGGATGCACCGGCGGAAGGACACGCCGGCGATCCCACGGCCAGTATTGATGCGGACTTCCCGGATGAACCACCTCGGTAGGTGGTTCATTTTTGCTGTGGGGTTTTCGGCGGAAGGGCCGGATCCGGAACGGGCGCGCAATGCTTCCCAGATGTTGCGGTGGGATCGCACCCATTTGCTGCGGCCCTGATCCAGCCCTCTCCCAGCCCAAAACCTCTCGTGTGACCGGGGCCCTAGTAAAGCAAAGTTATTAAGTCAATCAGCAAGCAGATTTCAAAATATGATTAGAACATTTGAGTCTAATGGCAAGGATTCTTAGCAAAACAACATAATGCAGTGTGGCTGGGATTGAAGAACTGGAAGAAAAAAAATATAATCCCTAATACAGATCATCTGCTGAGATGATCCTTTATATCACAGATCACATCTCTACTCCTCTACAAGGATGCCCTCCTGAACAATTCTTTTTCACACATTTTGCAAAATGATAGAGGTGTGGGGGCCTTTCTAAAAGCCTCAGGCAGACTGCTCAATAATGTGAGAGCCACCACAAAGAATGCACATGAACCAGCAGTTGACAATTTTACCTATGGCACCTTCAGAAGGCTTTGCTGTGATGAATGACACTGTCTTAGTAGAACATAACAGGAGATGTGGTCCTACAAGTAAGGTGGGTCCAATGCTACTAAAGGCTTTGTAGGTGACCGAACCTTGAATTGCGCTTGGTATCTCATCAGTACTCAATGGAGTGACATGCAGATTCCACTTAGCACCCAGTAGTAACCAAGCCATGGTGTTCTGTACCAATTGAAGTTTCCAAATTGTTTTTAAGAACATACCCAGGTAGAGGGCATTACGGTAGTCTAGCATTGAGGGAACCAAAACATGAATCCATGTGGCCAGGTCAACCGTGTCAAGATAGGGGGCCATCTTCTAAGCTAAGTGGACTTGGTAGAATGCCTTTTTTGAAACTGCATCAGCGCGTTAATCCAGCAATAAAACTGGATTCAGAATTCCCCCTAGGCTCTTAATAAAGTCAGTGAAAGACAACTGACCCCAATCAAAAGTAGGGAGCCCCGTGTCCTTCAGGGCCTTGGCCTTCCCAATCAGTATTACCGTCATCTTGTCAAGATTCAATGTCAGTCATGCATTGATTCAGAGAGTCTACAACATCATCAGGTGATTTAGATAAAGAAGGATACAATTGAGTGTCATCAGCATATTGAAGGCAATGCCTTTCAAAACCATGAATGATTCTCCCAAAGGCTTCATACAGAGATTAAATGCCATAGGGGACAAGACTGAACCTTGTAGAACCCCACAAGGCAAGTCTCACATTGTAGAAAACTTGTTTCCCACAGCAACCTTTCAATCCAAACTTTTAAAAAAGCCTCCTAGTCAAGTTCAGCCACCATTTTCTACAAAAATGTGCATGCTCACTGTAACTGGCAATAACAATATGATTCCATGGGAAACAAATGTTGGGTTCTCAGTTTTTCTCCCCATCTATAACTATTTGTCTACCATTTCTTTGTGGAACTTTTCTTCCATTCTAGAACATCTTTCTGTTCCCAGATCTCTGCCCCCATCCATGGAAGGCATGAACCAAATGGCCAACAATCACAGCATTTTCCCTACAAGGCTAAGCAAAACATGAGTTTCTCTCCATCCAGAAAGAGAATCATCCTTTAACGTATAGATCAGGTTCCCCCAATGTGGTGCCCATATGGCACTATAGTGTCTTCCAGTATTTCCCTTGGTACCCACTGAGCTTTTTGGAAAGTGGGCAGGGCCAATGTAAGGTAGGGCTTGTTATTGGTTGCCCAAATGAAAGGGTTTTCAACTGGCGGTTGAGGAGGATGGGTAAGAACCTGACCTCTCCTTAGTCAGTGTGTGGTTCCCCTCCTCCTCCAAGCTTTCCTTCTTCCCTGGAGTTATGAGGGGGAAGGTCTCCCATTTGGCTCTGCAGAGTTTGTTAGCTGCTCTGAGACTCTGAGTGAAGGGTGGGGTATAAATCGAATCTCCTCCTCCTCCTCTTCTTCTGTAGAAGCCTTTTAGCTTTGAAACAGGCATATATAAAGAATAAACCTCATACCTTTTGTGACCCATTACAGTTTAAAAAGTGGAAAGGCTGATGTTTTACCAGGAGCTGAAATAAATTCAAAACAGCCTCATCCTATCTCTAAATTTACACTAATTAACTTACACATGAGGTCATTTGCGGGAAACAGCAGGAGTATGCTCATTCAGCTTTACTTTCTAACTCACAATTATGATTATCATTTTTCCCTTCAAAAAGAGATAATTCGTTACCTGTGTGCGACCCAACCTCTGATCAAAGCTGTTTCACTTGTGCCAGGTTGTATTAGAGGCTGGCTAATATTGAGACAGCTGACTTGCATTTTTAAAAATATGCCAGGATAATTATAAAAATTACAGGTCTGTCATTTATTTTAAGTTGATACGAAAAAAATAAACATGCACTGCTTGCAAGGGGTTTTTATCTTCTCTACATAACACCAGGGCAAAACAATCCCTATTGACTTCACCAGGAAGCTGTACTAGAAAACCAACATAAAATATTTGCTAATTTCACACTGGGCACTTTAGTTCCTCTTATTTCTTTTAATTCACCACCAGCAGAAATGCTTTGCATTTCTTCACCTTTGTCTTAAGACTTGCAGCTGCTAAGTCCCATGTGTGTGTTTTGAGAGTATTTTCCAATTTTCCCCAGTATGCAGACATTTCATAATTCTCCAGTGATACAAAGATATGCCTTTTGTTGCCAATGCTTATCCTAAAAATTGCTTTGGTGGTTACGGCAGTGAGATATAAAGCAAAAGTGGGGGGTATAATGTTTACAACAAGGGAATAAATCTCTCTGTCAGAAATAAACACCCAATGATCATGTCTAATTGTGTGGGAAACTAGATATTGGGCTTTTCCAGATGTTTCCATGCATCAGATAGGAATTTCCACATGCTGTGACACATCTGTATGGGTCTCAAATACAAACCGGAAGGGAAGAATGGTTGGTTCAAGTGATGTAATTATCTCCTTTTGACTGAACCCTGAAAACACCATGAGAACTACATTCCTAAGGTGCTCAAGCAGCCTACAGCAGCTGGAAACACGGCTGCTGTTAGCCAATCTCTGTAACATACTCTGCCAACTTACTGTTTTATTTTTTGCAAAATAAAGAAGTATGTGGATGATTGGAAGGACCCAGAAGCTATTGGACAAGGCTGACGGAGGTTAACAATGTTAGGGGGGGGGGGGAACTAGCATTCTTCTGAGATGCCACACTTCATTATAGAATGCCAGTTTCCAGATATTCATTTACTCATTGACATAATTTATAGTCTGCCTTTCTCACTTGGACTCAAGGCGGGTTACAGGAAGTGAGTTAGTACAATCAACAGGGTGGAACATTCAATAAACAATGAAATAGGATTTGGGTTGTAGAACCAATTAGATTTTAAAAACAGAATTGAAGCAAAGTATAAGTATTCACATGACACCTTAAATGATGCAAAAATTACAACATAGGATCCTAGTTTCAGCAAGCTAAACACTGTAGTATAGACCACAGTCCCTAATGAGTCATCCAAATAAATATGTGAATCATTTTGTACAGGGGTCTTTTCATAGAAAAAGATATGATATGCTAATGAGCTACTGGGCTATTAGCATATGCCACGCCACCTGACATCACTGGAAGTGATGGCAGAAGGGGAAGCAAAAGGGGGAGGCATCTTCAAAAGCCTCCCCTCCCCTTCCCTTCCCCAGCTGGGGGGGGGAGCGAAGAGAGAAGGGGTTTAAACTTTAAACCCCTTCTCACTACAGTTGGGCCACAGGAGGAAAGACGGAGGGAAAGAGAGAGAAAGAAGGAAGGAAAGAGGGAAAGAAACAGAAGGAAAGAAGGAGGGAAAGAAAGAGAGAAGGGAAGAAGGAGGGAAACAGGGAAAGGAGGGGAAAAGAGAAGAAGGCGGGAAAGAAAGAGTGAAGGGAAGAAGGAAGGAAAGAGGGAAATGAGAGAAGGAAAGAAGGAAAATAGAGGAAGGAAGAAAAGGGAATGGAAAGAGAAGAAAGAAAAGGAGAGAAAGAAAGGAGGAAAAGATGGCAAAGAGATGGAGGGAGGGAGGCTCTCCCACCACCCGCATTAAGCCCCTGCCACCCCCACCCCAGTGAATCCCTTACTTACCGCTTCAGCGGGGGTCGGGAAAGCCGGAGGCAGGGCTCTCCAGGCGTCCCCCGAACAGGCCGGGGGACGCGGCGACGGGGCTCTCCCGCTGTCCCCCAAGCCACAGCGCTCCCATGTAGGCTCAAGAGACGCGCCAACGGGGCTCTCCATGCAGCCTCCGAGATGCAGCGCCCCCGCGCAGGCTCAAGGAACCTGGGGGCAAGGCTCTCCCGGCCTCCCCCGAACCACAGCGCTCCCTCACGGGCTCAGAAAACCCGGGGGTGGGGCTCTCCGGGCCTCCCCCAAGCCACAGCGCTCCCGCAGGGCTCTCTGGGCCTCCCCCGAGCCACAGCGCTCTCGCGCGGGCTCAGGAGACCTGGGGGTGGGGCTCTCCGGGCCTCTCCCAGCCACAGGGCTCTCCAGGCCTGCTGCAGCGCTCCTGTGCAGGCTCAGCAAACCCAGGGTGGGGGTCTCCGGTCCTCCCCCAGCCACAGTGCTCCTGCGGGGCTCTCCCGGCCTCCCCTGAGCTGCAGCGCTCCCGCACGGGCTCAAAACCCGGGGGGGCAGGGCTTTCCGGGCCTCCCCCAGCCGCAGCGCTCCCGCGCAGCTCAGCGCACCCAGTGGCCAGGCTCTCCCCCGAGCCACAGCTCTCCCACGCGGCTTGGGAGACTCAGGGGCGGGGCTCGGGGGACCCAGGGGCGGGGCTGGTCGCCACGTGCGCTGCCGGAGCGGCGCTCCGGTGGGCTCCGGCCCGAAAAGACCCCTGTCGGAGCGGCAGTGTGCTCGTGTGGGCTTGGGGGACCCGGGAGCGGGGCTTTCTGGGCCTCCCCGGAGCCACAGCACTTCTGCACAGGCTCGCGGGACCTGGGGGCAGGGCTTGCTACGCGGGCTGCCGGAGCAGTGCTCCGGCATGCTCCGGCACCAAAAGACCCCTGACTTTGTACAATGCAACTCTATTGTCTGCATAGAAAGCCCGGGCTCTCCTGGCCTCCCCTGAGCCGCAGTGTTCTCGTGTGGGCTTGGGGGACCCGGGAGCGGGGCTTTCTGGGCCTCCCCGGAGCCACAGCACTTCTGCACAGGCTCGCGGGACCTGGGGGCAGGGCTTGCTACGCGGGCTGCCGGAGCAGTGCTCCGGCATGCTCCGGCACCAAAAGACCCCTGACTTTGTACAATGCAACTCTATTGTCTGCATAGAAAGCCCACAGTTTGCAGAAAGCCAGGAAAGTGGGAGCCTTCCTGACCTCCTCAGGCAAGTCATGCCATAATGTGTAGGCCACAAAGGAGAAGGCGTGAGTATGGGCAGTTGCTGATTTTGCTTGTTTGGAGGCTGGCACCTGCAGAATACCTTGTTCAGATGAGCAAAGCTGTTGTGGCGGTACATATGGGGAGAGGTGGTCTCACAGATATGGGGGTCCGAGGCCATGAAGGCCTTTGTATGTGACACGCAATTCCAATAAATAGCTAATTCCTTAAACTGAGTCTGGTAACTCCTAGGCAGCCAGTGAAGTGACTGTAGAATGGGTGTAATATGCACGCTCTATCTATCTCCCAATAACAGCTGAGCCACAATGTTCTGCACCAACTGGAGTTTCCAAATTGATTTTTAGGGGAGACCAACGTACAGTGCATTACAGTGGTCTAGTCTCAATGGTACTGTGGAATGGATCCAGGTGGCCATATCAGCCATATCAAGGTGAATAGCCATCTTTTGGGTGAGGCTGAGTTGTCCCAGTGCTCTTAACTGAGTCAACTGAACTCCATAAAAAATGGGGAGAACAATATCCTTCAACATTTATGCCTTCCCAGCTAGCATTACCTCTGTCAATTCAGGGTTTAGTTTCAACCTGTTCACTCTTAGCCAATTTACCACAGCAGCCAGGCAGTGATATAGGACCTCTGCCACATCAACAGGAGACTGGGTATGGTCAGCATATTGATTACAACTAACACAAAGCTACAAATGATTGATCCTAATGGTTTTACATTGAGAGTGAAAAACATGAGAGATAGAATTGAGTCCTGTGGAACTCTGCAGATGAGGTAAAACACTAATAATTGGTTTGCAATAAGAACCTTCTGAGTCCAATCCATGAGGAATGATTTGAACCAGTTCAGCAAACATTCCCTGATACCTACTTCTGCCTATAAGCACCTCAACAAGATGGCATTATTTACTGTATTGAAGGCTGCAGATAAGTCTAATAAGAGCAACAAAGAGGTTTGCCTTCATTCAGACGGAAGTCAGCAACTAAAGCTGGCAGAGCAGGTAGGCATGATTTGGGACAGAACTGAAACTCACAGTAGGATTACAGTTGACAGAGGACCAACCAGCCCTTTGGTAACCTGAAACAAACCAATCTGAGCAAAAATGACAATATCCAGATATTAAACAGGTAGCAGATACAGAAAGCTTCATTGTGGTAAGTTGTGTGTCTGCCAAGAACTACCATGGACCCCACATCACTCCACCAAGACCTGACTCAAACACCATATGGAAACAAATGACATGCCTTCTCCTATTCCACAGGGTGACCAAGGCCACTCAAATTCTGCCTCCCTAGTCCCTCCCTCTCAGCAATTCTGATGGGTTGTGTAGCCATCTTGCCAGAATCCCCCTTCTGCAGCTATGCCTGGATTCTCTCTCCATGCTGACCAGACTAAATGGCATTTAAGGGCTCCCAGATTTTGTTTTAGCCAGACCTTATTTGTGGTTGCCTTCATGGCCCCCATGTTCTTTAGCATATGAAAGTAAGAAGCATGATGGATCTCTTTGAAGTAAGGCATAAGCAGTGACTTCTCTAAAGCCCGTCATGAAGTGAGAAAAGCCCTAACTTTCCTAAAAGGATCTCCAGAATATATAAACTACAGAGCTCCTATTAGATGTCCTAAAGAATCTTGACAAAGTTAAAGGGCAGTTTTGTTGCATTTGTGTTTCCTGTGATGTGTTCTGTATGCATGTGATAGAACATAGTGAGCATGGTGTAGTGTTTAGACCAGGGCTGGGCAAACTTGCTTAACCTAAGAGCCACATAGAATAACAGTCAGATGTTTGAGAGCCGGAAGACATGAACAAATATTACACACACATTTTCATTGAAAAATATGCAAATCTGCTTTTTATTAACATTAAATGAGACTGCTAAAAATAAAAACAAAAAATCTAAAAACATATCTTGATAATTATATTTTTGTCCAGTGCTATTTGTTTGCTAATGATATTTATTTGTCTAAGAGAGAAAGAAAGAGAGAGAGAGGTGGAAAGAAAGAATGAAAGAGGTGAAAAGAAAGAGAGAAAGAAAGCAAATAGATGGGGGAGGAACGGAGAAAGAGAGAGAGAGGGAAGGAAGGAAGGAAGGAAGGAAGGAAGGAAGGAAGGAAGGAAGGAAGGACGGAAGGAAGGAAGGGAAGGAAGGAAAAAGATGAGGGAGGGGAGGAAGGGAGAAAGATTGAGAAATAGAGAAAGAAAGGGAGAAAGAGAGAGAAAGAACAGTGAAAAAAGAAAGAGGGGGAAAGTAAATAGATGGGGAGGGAGGAAGGAAAGGGAAAAGGGGAGGGGAGAGAGGTGGAAAGCAAATAAATGGGGAGGGAGTGAGAGAGGAAGGAAGGAAGAGATGGACAGAAAGCAGTTTTAACTTTAAATGTGTTCTCCAACCCCCCCATGCCCCCACAATACCTGGCTTGGCTTGGAGAAGGGATTTAAAGAGACAAATGCCTTCTCTGAGCCAAGCCAGTCAGCCAGTGTGGCAGGGCTTGGAGAACACATTTAACCTTAGGTGGGGAGGGAGGGGGAAAAGAGAGAGAGAAAGAAAGGTGGAAAGAAAGAAAGTGGAGGAAAGAAAGCAAATAGAGGGGGGGAGAGAGAGAGGGAGGGAGGGAGAGGTGGAAAGAAAGCAACTTTAAATGCATCCTCCAAGCCCCCCCTGCCCCCATGCTGGCTGGCTTGGAGAAGGGATTTAAAGAGACAAATGTCTTCTCCAAACTGGCCAGTGGGGGGGCTTTGATAACACATTGCTTTCTTTCTTTGCTCCCCCCCACCTCAAACCTACCCAGGGAGGGGAACACTAATCAGGGAGGCATGCCCCCCCTTCGCCCCCCCAGCCACACAATATGTGTGAAAGAGCCGCATGTGGCTCCCGAGCCACAGTTTGGCCACCCCTGGTTTAGACTGTCAGACTAGCATCTGGGAGTCCCAGGTGTGAATCCCTGCTCTGCCATGGGTGACCTTGGGCCAGTCACAGACTCTTAGCCTAACTTACAGGGCTATTATGAGTATGACACAGAGGAGAGGAGAACAATGTAAGCTGCTTTGGTCCCTACTGGGGAGAAAGGCAGGACATAAATGAAATAAATAAAGCATGGTGACGTTTTCCGGTCTATGGTGGCACGCTGAGCAGTCGCACCTCCCGGACCACCCGGGGGTGAAGCTGCGCTCTGGCCGAAGGAGGGGGTGCGCAGGATCGTCACCCCCCCGAGACCTGGCTGAAGGGGCTCTGGCCATGGGACTCTTGAGGGGTTGCCTCTTCGCTGGCGCGATACCGGGGAATTGAGGCACCTCTCCGTCCTGAAGGTTCTTTGTGCTATGAGACCAAATGGACCCAAGCGACGCTGACCAAGGCAAGCGCAGGAAGCCAAGTGAAAGAAACAGAGTTTATACAAGGTCTGAGGAGCAACTATGAATGTGAGTTCAATCTAAGCGTTTAAATAAAAGGAAAAGAAAGCTCCCCAAACCCCCCACGGAACAGAAAGTGAGGCGAGCGGGGGAGGGACGCCTCCCAAATGCACGTACTTAAAAGCGAATTGGAGGGGGGAGCAGAAGAAAAAGTGAATAAAACTTTTAAGAAAGATTTACCAAGGCGAGGTCAAGGGGTCTTTTAAAATATCAGTTAAAGTAAACAATCCACAAAGATAGCAGGGAAGAGGACGGAGAAAGAGAAACTTTTAAAAGCAAAAGGGACTGAGAGCCCAAGACCGGAAGCAACCAGTGAGCTGGCAAAGACACTGGCGGAATCCATGCGCCCTCTGCTGGACCAGATGAATAATCTCAAACAGCAGTTGTCAACAATGAATCAATGTATCACCACCCAGCAAAATCAGTTGAGTGAGACACTTAAAATGATGAATCAAACAGCTGAGAAAGTGAAAGAAGTGGACGCCACTGCACAAAAGGTGAAGAAGAAAGTACAAAAGCTGGAAAAGAAGCAAATCTCCACGGAAGATCAGCTGTTACCAGAGGTCATTTCGGGGGGGATCGTGGGGGATCGCAGTTCCCCCGGGTGAGGTACGGGGGGCAGGGCACATGACGAAGCCCCGCCCCTGCTTCTGGCCGCCCCTGCTTCTGGCCGCCCCGCTTCTGGCCCTCATTCAGCCAGGAGGAGGCAAGAGAAGAGGGAGGGTAAGTTGCTTCCTCCCTGCCTCTCCCCACCCCTGCCTGCCTGGGTCCAGGGAGGGCCTTTGCGGGGCTTCCTTGCACTCCCGCGGGCCTTGCAGGTCCATCGCCGGGCCCCTCATGGGGCTCGGCAGTGGAGCTGCAAGGCCGGCGGCGGCCAGGACCGTTGGGGGCGGGGTGTGTGGCCTTATGACACACTTCCGGTGATGTCAGGGGGTGTGGTATATGCTAATGAGTTATGCTAATGAGTTCCCCTAGCTCTTTTTCTACGAAACGACCCCTGGCTGTTACAACTACAAATGGAAAAAGCTAATTTGATTCTTCACTTTCAGGGCCTTCCAGAGACTAAAGGAGAGAATCTGAAGGAGAAGATGAGTGAATTATTGGCACCAATGACAGAGATGAAGGCAGAACCTTTGCTGAGAGATATGGATGTGGCCTACAGGTCATATTCAGGATATATAAAGAAAAACAATCTGCCTGGGGAAATAGTGATAAGATTCTCGAAGAGATGTGTGAGGGATACAATTTTGAAAGCGGCATCTGGAGCGCCTTTGAAAGTTGGAGATAATGCTATCAAGAATCCTAAAAGACATTCCATTTGAAATAAGACAAAGGAGAAAGAAGTACAAAGATTTAATTCTTTTTCTCCAGACAAATGCAATTGGATACAGATGGCTAACACCAGAATACGTGATCTTCAAAATCAAGGATAAAAAGGAAAAGATTGACTCTGTTCAGAAAGCATAAAGCATGGTGACATGGCAGCTTCACCATACATGCCTTGTTTCTTTCCATAAATGCCTAACCTATGGGTATTATCCATATAAGGTAGCTAGTTGAATTTGACTCTAGGGGGTGGTGCTCATCTCCATTTCCAGGCTGAAGAGCCAGCGCTGTCTGAAGATATTTCTGTGGTCATGTGGCCAGCATGACTAAATGCCGAAGCGCATGGAACGCTGTTACCTTCCCACCAAAGCGATACCTATTTATCTACTTGCAATTTCTTGCTTTTGAACTGATAGGTTGGCAGGAACCAGTGCCAGAAATAGGAGCTCACTCCGTCACGCAGCACTAGGGTCTCAAACTGCCAAACTACAGATTTTCCAGTCTGCAGCTCAGCGTCTTAACCCGTTATCCATATACTAGTCTATAATTGATGTATCAGGGTGGTTTACCTTGGATGATGGTATAGTTATTGTGGTCTCTGCTGCTCAGAGTTACATTGTTTTCATTCACCATTTATGTCATTAGCAGGCCTCTAGCATAGCAGGACCACAGCATGGCTCTGCACATCCTTGTCCCTATCTGATGTGAAGCCTAAATCCACCTGAATGCATTTGCTCACATTTCATCCATTGTGACCTTCACTTCACCTGTTACTCAGCCCTCTCTTTGTTACCCTTGACTCTACCTTTCGTAACCTCCCTTGGTCATCTCTGCTTATATCAGCATTTCTATTTTAAAGTTGAGAAGTCTGGTTATGGTCTTACCATGGACATTTACAGTGCAATATATTATAAATGAAAAGAAATAAGACTTACAGCGCAAGGATGTAACTTATCATCATAATTATGTTTGGCATAGTCTCGTCATGTTCTGCTAGCTTGGAACATTGCTAAATAAAACTTAAGGAACTATTGGATAAACAGAGGAAACTGTGTTACATGCCATTTAGAAAGAGGAATTACATTTATTTGATTTTTCAGACTTCATGATGTGGTAATACAATTCCAGTCCATTTGCTCTCTCATATAAACCATGTTATTTAGTTCCGTTGTTTTTTTTTTTTTTTTTGGCCATGTGCCAAAATAATTCATGAACCTTGTTATCTTCGGTGATTACCATAACTATGCGAGCAAGAGGATTTACTGCGCGAATCTCCCTGAGAAGTTTCACAAAAGAGTGTGATATCAAACTCCACTCTAAAATGGTTTACGGTATGGGACCGGTGCCAATTGCTCCTTCAGATTACCTTTTGATCAGTCCCTGCACTGAAAGCAGTTCTTTTAATTTCCCACAGTTTAATGTATCAACAGGGACTAAATGGCTGCCTACCTAGAAGTGATTTGCACTCGGTTTATAATGGGAAATCTCAATTGGAGAGAAGTCAAGCTAACATTTTGTGAATAAAGGTAGTAGAAACAGGTGCGTCACTGCTATTTTCTTCCCCCATAAACCTGCTGCCTGAGGTTTACAGCTCAATTTAAACCATTTGTGGGACTAAGCCATATTAAAGAATACTATATAGCCTTCAAAACTAAGAACATTTAGTAAAAGGTCACAATTTGAAATGCAAACTCTGGAGGATTATGCTGAAATTAAATATTAGCCACACTATAGCTAGAAGGTTGACCCATTTCTTCAGCTCCAGAGCAGATGGAAGACATTTAAGGTTTTCTTTTCCATACCTGCTGTATACAATGAACATTTTCATTTTTTAAAAGATATTTACGCTTGTGTGGTGCTGAAGAAAAAATGTATGCTATGAGCTTGCTTTAAACAATAGGTCTTAATTGTAACAGCTAAGGTACAAGCAAATAGACCCAAGGAAAGAAGACTGTGCAACTGAGCTGCACCCACGCAATGTCACAGATCATGACGCCATACTGGAACTGCTGCACACTGATGTACTGCAGTAGGTGCTGAAGAACTGGGAAGAGTCCAAACTTGGCTGATAGGTAGAATGTACTGTAAAGTATGGGAGAAGAAGAACATGCAGAAAGAAGGGAGCTCCTGGCTGCCGCTGAAGGCAATGGCAGCCGGGGGCTGATTTGCCGTCACGGAGGAAGGTGGGGTGGCAACGATGTCACAGCGCAGCACGCTGGGACGTGGGGCAGGGAGGAGCCAGCCTAGTTAGGCTCGGCTCCCGCCCAGGCCAGTTGCTGCCTCGTGCTCACCGGAGTTGGTACGACGAGACGAGGTGCTGCCGTGGTCGTCGTCTCCCGGGCCTGCACGGCGGGCTGGGTGGTCGAAGCGGCAGCAGAAGCAGCATGGGGAAGGTGATCGCTCAGGCGACCTGCCTGCCGATGGCGGCAGAGCGCATTGCATCGGCTGAGGTCGGGGCGGCTTCGTGGCGCTCACGGCTGGCGACAAGGAGGCATCGACGCCAGGGAGTACCGAGGAGGCATCAAGGCCAGGGAGTATCATAGCCGGTTGGTGGAGGGCCAGTTGAGTTGCAGGAGTGGGGCTTAGGGGACAAGGGCTTCTACGGTTGTGGGGCCCAGGTCGGAGCGGTTGGGTGCACGCAACAATGCCCAGGGGCAAGGGGCCGCGGGGTCTCGGTTATTCCCCCGGTTCGGCCTTCAACGACAGTTCCTCGGCCCTTGTATAGCGTGGCCTTCTTTCAACAAAGGGACCCCCGCCATCTTGTCTCCGTCGAATACCCCCTTTCTGCGTGGGTTGCCGGTTGGCCGCTAACGGCCATTACAAGTTTCTGGGGGTGCCACCCCTCTGGTGGCGTTGGGCATCAGAACAGTTGTTACAGCAGGCGCCAATTTGGTGGAGCTGTGAGTGGGCCTGGGTACATCTTTTGTTGGAACCCCAGGGCCACGTGGTGGAGTGAGCGCCCATCCCAGGGCACGGCAGTTTGAGAGTACAGAATTGCACTCAATCTGCAGCTTAAAGGGCAAGAATTTACAATGGGGTATTGGGCTTGGGCCTGCTACATCCTGCTTCATGCTCGCCCGCCCGCCCTGTTTCTAGTGTAGGCTGAGGCTGGTCGCCCATGGGGGCCAGGTAGGAATTTTTCACCATCACCTAAGATTGGCAATGGGGTGGTGGTGTTTTCGCCTACCTTACACTGGGGCAGTGGAACAACGTTTGGGGCGCGGCTGTTAAATTTGGCAGAATAGTGCAGGGATAAGGAAGCGGAAAATGGTGAGCACCTTAAGCCGTTCCTTGTTTTGGGAACTGGGGGGTCTTCAGGAGCGGCCTGCAGGTTATTAAGGCCCTGGGCGGTGAATGATGGCTCCCTATGGGAACCTCTTGGGTAAGCTCCTCTCTGCTAGCTGTATGGTTTCAGGGGTAGGCGCTCCTGGGAGGCTACCAGTGGCTGGGCTGCTGGTTGCAAGCCAGATTAATGACTCAAGACCGGGGTTGGTGGCTCACCCACATATTAGACAAGGAGGCTGGTCACCCTGACACTTGCCTTGTCTGTTCCGCTATGTAGAAAATGCTCCCTTGCCGTTTTTGATGGTTAATAAACTGTTATGTAGTTAATAAAGTGGCCCTTGTTTGATCCAACCTGTTGTCCATCTCGTTATTCCGACTGGGGGGGGGGGCAAGGACTTGCAGACAACACTCGATGTTGGATTGGCTACCCTAAACTCAGTGCTTCTTTCTGTAAAATAAGATGGTGCTGGTACTCCTATGCAAGGTGGCCCCGATTTCCATTAATTCACTCCTCAGTACCTGGGAGTGTTAAAAAGAAGTGCCAGTACTCAGCATTAGCAAAGTTCAGGGGGAATTGGGGCATATCAACATGCTGTTTTTCTTACTCCAACCCTAATTCCAAAGCACAAAATAAGTTGCAGCTTTGCTTAAAAATGCACATTTCAAGAGAAGCCTGACGGAAGCTACAATTGATTTATCTCTATCAATACATAACCAGTAACATGATGTTCATCCTTGAGAACCCACTTCAGAGAGCAAAAGAAGCAGCCCTTTGTGTAAAACACTCCTACATATCTGAGACTGATTCACTCAACAGAGTCGCGTGGGTAATCTCACATGAAGGTTCTGCAGAACATCCGACGCTGCAATCCTAAACAGAGTTATACCATTCTAAAAGTCTATTGAAGTCAATGGTCTTAGAAGCATGTAACTCTGTTTAGGAGGACACTGTAAATGGCTCAGTGCTATACAACAAGTACATAGCTAAGCTGAGAATTGAACCTGAGTTCCTGCTCTAATTAGAATGTAGTTAGTATAAAGTCTCCTGAATTCTTCACCATGTACTTTACAGCTGGTTCCCTACCACCACCACTGACGTCAAGCGGCTTTATAGAAGTTTTGTAGCGCTGTTGTTTAGCAATACAGACAGGGTATTCAGCAGAAGCCGTGTTTTCTTTTCAAGGACATACAGGATGAAGAAATTGGGGATTATGCATTATTTGATTGATCTTTTGCAGAGATACAGTTCCTAATTAAATACAAAGGGATCTCAGCTTGTGTTAGCTGTTCCAACAGTACAATATTGCTGTCAGAACATTTTCCAGTCCTGGTTCTAAAAAGTGAATCTCCTTTCATCTATTCGTGCTATGTGTGAACATTGTTAATGCATGATGAAGAGAGATTTTTAAAAAGTTTCAGGTGAGTAGCTGTGTTAGTTTGCAGTAGAAGAGCAAGATCTGAGTCCAATAACACCTTAAAGACCAGGGTGTAAGCTTTTCAGATCTGATCAAGGGAGCTTTGACTCTCAAACACTTATGCTCTGGAAATCTTGTTGGTTTTTTTTTTATAACTTTATTTGAGTTTATCATATAAGCCTATATCATATATATACTACTTACACATCCTATAAGAACACTCTTTTGTCTCTAAACAACACAGAACATCACATCAATCCAACAAAGTATCTCAACAAATATCCAGTTCTCATTCTCAACCTTACTAATCAATTTATGTTGAGTACAATAAACCAATTTACGTTGTCTTTAGGACATATATACTATCTTAACTAAATTGCAAGCTCTAACTAGCAATAAAAAACATACATAACAATTTATCTTCGCCTTATACAATATTAACTCTTTTCCATCCTGGTTTTTAAGGTGCTACTGGACTTGAATCTTACTTTTTCTTTTTAAATTTTTTAAAAAACTTACACATGCTATCCAGTGTACTTATTCACATTGTAGAATTACAGAAGCATTGTGTCAAAATCCTCACATATCTAGCAGAGACCTTCATCAGGTTAATATCTTTTGGAAATTGTACTACTGTAAGAGAAAGCAAATTTCCAAAGTATGAATTTGTCGGACACAACAAACTGTTATTAGTCAAATGCGCTCCTTCTAGTGATCAAATTGCTTTCATTGGACGCATCAATCTCACCCAGAATTTGATCCGGGGGACGATGACCAGAGGTCATTTCGGGGGGGATCGTGGGGGATTGCAGTTCCCCTGGGTGAGGTATGACGAAGCCCCGCCCCCTGCTTCCAGCCACCCTGCTTCCGGCCCTCGTTCAGCCAGGAGGAGGCAGGAGAAGAGGGAGGGTAAGTTGCTTCCTCCCTGCCCCTCCCCACCCCTGCCTGCCTGGGGCCAGGGAGGGCCTTTGCGGGGCTTCCTTGCACTCCCGCCGGCCTTGCAGGTCCACCGCCGGGCCCCTCATGGGGCTCAGCAGTGGAGCTGCAAGGTCGGCGGCGGTGGCCGGGACCGTTGGGGGTGGGGTGTGTGGCCTTATGACACACATCCGGTGATGTCAGGGGGTGTGGCCTTATGACACACTTCCGATGATGTCAGGGGGTGTGACATATGCTAATGAGTTATGCTAATGAGTTCCCCTAGCTCTTTTTCTACGAAACGACCCCTGACGACGACTGCTTATTAGCAATACCTAGCAATAATTCTAGAATTGCTAGTGTACACTGAAGCTTGACAAATGTGTGAACATGATATATAAACTTAAGAAGTATTGCTTGTGTTTATGTCATGTTGTTTCAGCAGATGCTTACTAGCCGTCTTTCCCCCAGTTGATGGAGAATGGGAGGGGACTCTTAGTGCATTTAGGAAAGGTCAGCTGGGGCATGAAACAAGTCTAAGTTAATGTTTTTCCATGTAGAAGCCTACTGTGGATTCTACTGAAAACTTGACATGAGTCCAGTGGTTCTAGATGATAAATCATATGCTTAAAACTGCCAAGAGGTTGCAAGAACTGAACAGTAACACGACGTTCACGCGAGATGCCATTTCATCATGTGTACTAAAGACTACGAGTTGGCTTCAGAATAGTGATGTAAGCAGTTGAAAATCAGGTTACATGTCCCAAATGCTATCCTATGGTGAATCAGCCTCTGTCAGCCAGAAATAAGTTCACTACCATAGCTTAGTGCTTGTGAACAGTGACTTACAGACATGTCCACTGTTAGCTTGGCCTAAAGGATACATGATTCCTTCTCTGTCTGGTCAACTTTCTTGCTAGCCCCTTCTATCTGGTGGAGCACTGCCATGGTTGAAAAAGCTATTACTACTCTTTGACCAGTAAAATTTAAGACCCTCAGAATTAAAACATCCAAGAGATCCATGTGTGTTTCACATTACTGTTGTGAGCATGAAAGCACAGTGAATAGGTCTATCCTATATAGGCTTGATGCATATCTTGGAGAAATCAGAGCCCAAGAAAAAAGGAATGGTAATGTCTCTTAACACTCACAGATATCTCATCAATGGGCCTTGATCATCAGAAAATGGCTCTGTCCATGCACCCATCAGAGCTTGGTAGGCCCCCCAACTCAAGAGAGGGATCAGACTTGAGTCTGTGTAAAGAAGATGTATTTTGGGTTCTGGCAAAGTTAGAGAAGCTGGCAAGTGCTTTGAAGGGTGGAGTCTATGGTGTTATATCCAGAGGAGACCTCTCCCCTCCCAAAGCCCTGCACTCCTCAGACTCCACCACAAAATTTCTAGGAATTTCCCAACCTGGACCTGGCAACATTAACCAGGACTGGCCCCAATAAGTCCTCCTTCAAATGCCAAAATAGGCCTGGAAAGGACCCTGCCCTCTCCCCCTGCCTTTTATTGATAGAACCAAGCTTGGAATGCTGTTGTTGCCTACCAACAGCCACTGAAGGAATCCATTGCTTAAAGCAACAGGCACTCCTTTGATCATTTTCAGTTTTTTTTTTAACTCCCCAATGTATTTTTTTTAATTTCACATTTTTTCTTCAAACCTGGGGCCCTTTTCGGGTTTTGTAGAAAGATTTGTCTTGTCTGTTCACAGCTCCAATCACTGGATTTAAGTATCCAAAGATTTAGCCAACTCTGCTATTAGAATATAAGATTAGGCACGACCTTGCAAGATTATTGTCTCAAGGAAAGCCAGCTAATTTTATAAACTTTACTGTTGTGTTAATAATCCCCTAAATCTGTAGAGCAATGAGCACATGTGAGCATTGCCACTGCCTTTCTTGAAGAAAGTTTTTATTATTATTTTCAAAATCCATACCATCAATTAATAGTAGTATGATGCTCATAAGAGCAACTCCTGGCAGGAAACAACATGACAAATAGTAATGTCATATTCCTTCTTTAATTGATGTTGACAAGACTTAATCATATTTTAAGAAAGGTCTGTCCTTCTAGAAGCTTTAAAATGCCATTTGATGTGTGATTGAATTGATTTACCAAAATAAAAGTCCATGCCAAATGCCTTATTGAGATGCAGAAGAAAACAAATGCTTTCCAAATACATTATTATTAACAGGCTGTGATATTTATTATGGACAGCAGTGTCAAAAATATCAGTAGATAATGATACAAAAAAGCAGATGCTACTAATCTGAATGATTAACTTTTTACTATTGACTTAGAGATAGCAGAACTGCTCCAGGCTCAGTCTGGAAAGGATCCAGTAATATTGGACAACTCTTGGAGAAAGTTTTCCTCAAGAGCCTGCCAATTTCTCATAACTCCCGAGCTCTTTTGGGCTACCCCCATAGTAGATGCCTCCAGGCCTCAGCCATTCTATCTCCTTCAATCAAATATGCTGTGATAGCTGTTTCTTCTGTAAGTAGCAGGCAGGCAAGCTGCTGGTGGCATCCAGCCAGGTAGCCAAGTGAGTAGGCAGGTGAACAGGGAGACAGCCTCTCTCTGTCCTCCCTTTCCCCCCTTCCCCAGGCAGAGTTTGAGGCAATGAAATGCAACCTGTCAAATGTCGTCCTCAGGCTACCCAACACTGCTGAAACAATGGCCAAGGCACCCAAAGAAGGTGGAACAGAAGACAAGGGAGGCA
The DNA here is from genome assembly GCF_001447785.1 of Gekko japonicus. Taxonomy (NCBI): domain Eukaryota; kingdom Metazoa; phylum Chordata; class Lepidosauria; order Squamata; family Gekkonidae; genus Gekko; species Gekko japonicus. The sequence continues at coordinate 368,453 of NW_015172008.1, forward strand.
ATGAGAGAGAGAGAGAGAGAGCGTGCGCCAGCCTCCTGCCTGCCTATTGGCTGGCCAGTTTGCTACCATGACCACTGCTGTCAATCGGCCAGCCAGCTCTAACACCAGCAGCAAAGTAAGAAGCGGTGTGGAAAAATAAGCAATAGGAGAAAGGAGGTTTCCTTTTATGGTTTGAAGGATATTTCAAGCTGATAAAGCTCACATTCTGAACCCAGAAAGTACCAATTTCAGCAAGATCTCTAACTGCTGTGGTAGTGTACGCTTCTCTCTGTTTTTCCATTTTCTTTGAGATGTTGTGGTTTTAGCTCTTGTGGCATCATCCTATATCAGCCAAGAGAAGTAGATGTCTCTCCCAGGCATAGGAGAAAACATTATTAAAGATGGCCTTTTCATATCACAATAAAGTCCTATTTATTATTTAGTTTGTTCAAATCTGATCTCAAACTTCCTTTCGTATCTAAACACATACCTGTATTGAGACTTTGGTAATATGCAAATTTAGCTTGTGCCTGACTCCAGGCTATATGGTTTTGGCTCATTAATACTTTCAGATAACTTCCACTCTGGGTGGGTGACAACAGTAGAGGACAAATTACAACTATACAGTTTCTCCTGTCCAGGCTTACTGTATCTTGGGTACTTGGGAGCCAGAGCAATAAAATATGGATTACAGTCCTTCAGACTGACAGATCATGGGCCTATTATGTTCCGGCTGTGGGGAACAGTGACCAAAAGTTTACTCCACCAAATTACCTCTACACATTAGAACCCCCCAAATATTGTTGAGCTCTTTACCTTGGCCCATTTAAACATTCTCCCATCCATCCTTCTTGAAGGGACATACATATGTACCCCATTTGCACAATGTAGCTGATTCTGTCAGTCTGGTACAATAGAAACAATTAAATGTGTCCTTCTATACTGTCCATTTTACAAGGACATTTGGAATATCTATATCACTCCAATTACAGTCTTCTTGTTGTTGTTTTAATGAAACTACCTTTAAGGCAGCCAGGTTTTGTGCACTGCTGTGCTCAATAAGGAAACAATTGATTTAGTATTTTAATTATTTTATTTTATCATTAATTGTAGGAATTCTGTATAGAACACCTGCTTATGTATCCAATGTGTATCGTGCATGGTTGTTGTTTTTCTTATTAGCTGATCATGGATCGTAATAACCTATGTATGTAATATGTAAATTTATGTCTGAACTATGCATTTCAGAATTCCCCCCACATATACAATAAATGTTAGTATTGAGTAACATCCATTGGCTACTGTAGGGGTTTAAGGCTACACTAGCCCTTGTAGATTAATCAACTAAAGCTTTGGTTGATTAACCAGAGAGGAAATTTTAATCAGTTATGCTGAGAGTAAAAGTACACTTGTTCATTTGTGAAACTACTTAGTTCTGAAATGCAGAGTTAATGGATGTACAAGAGACACAGCAGGATAAAAATGTTGACATCCTCTGGCCTTGTGCTGACTGAAACAGTGAGTGGACAGAAGTCTTCTCTTGCCAACTATAGCATGGCATAGAAGTTCAAGCCACTGAAGAAAATAAAAGATCAGAGTTGTCCAAATTTTCTGTTAGCAGACTGTGATATTTATTCTGGATGGCAGAGTAAAAAAATAACAGAAAATGATATTACAGAAAAACAGCCACTAATCTGAATTTGAATCAATTGATTAATTAGCCAAAATTAAGCAACTGAAGATAACTTTAATTATTTCACTGTCCAAAAAAATGCTTATGAGTTCTGCACACAAATGTGCATACACGTTTCTAAACCAGGCAAAAAAAATGGCTGTGAAAAGCAGCACCTCCACATGTAGAGCAGATTTTTTCTTCCCATAAAGCCTGATTTTCTTCATACAGGATTCTCATGTAAGCTATTCATTTCTCAAGAAATCTGCTGAACTGTGGCCACAGTTTCTGTACCAGAGCAAGAAATATTTGTAGAAAACATTGCTTCCAAAACACTACCAATACCCAGAATAAAAACGGCTGTTCCTTTAGCTTTCCTGTTGTTTTAACCGTGTCCATTAAAACCAGACTATATGCCATTTCTAACTAACCGTAGGGACTGATAAACCACACATATAGAATATTTATTGTATACGTTACCATGGAACAGTCTGCTTCTCTGTTAATATTTGTGTAAGCTGGTTTAGTCTCATGGGATGGAGCCCCAACTTTGTTAGTTCTGTTTGTTAGCTAGATATGTAATCTTATGTTAGTTCTGTTTGTTAGCTAGATATGTAATCTTTCCTTAAAATCTGCCTCCATTCCTGAGGATTGGAAGGTAGCTAATGTCACTCCCATCTTTAAAAAGGGTTCCAGAGGAGATCCGGGAAATTACAGGCCAGTCAGTCTGACGTCGATACCGGGTAAATTGGTGGAAACCATTATTAAGGAAAGAATTAGTAGGCACATAGATGAACAAAACCTATTGAGGCAGACTCAGCACGGTTTCTGTAAGGGAAGATCTTGTCTCACTAACCTGTTAGTGTTCTTTGAGGGGGTGAACAAACATGTGGACAAGGGGGATCCAATAGATATTATTTACCTTGACTTCCAGAAAGCTTTTGATAAAGTTCCTCATCAAAGGCTCCTAAGTAAGCTCAAAAATCATAGATAGTAGGATAAGAAGATGGCGGTGTGCCGACAGTGAGGGAGAAGCTGCTGCTCCGTTTTAGATTAAGTATTTTATTTTGTGCTTTTCTTTGAGACTCCTGTCTTTTCCTGTCTTTTTTGTAATCACTGCTGGATAATTGGAACACTTATAATAGGACTGGCTGCAGCTTTTAAGAAGTTCCTGAGTTTATCTACTACAAACAGCCGTAATGAGAGAAGGGAAACGCCCTAGAGACGCGGAGGAGGCTTTTTCTCCTCCGAAAAGAAAACAAACAAAGATAGATGACTTTGTCGGAGGAGGACTCCCTGCTGTTTCTATCTACAATATCCCAGTCTCTAATAGATTTGCGGCTTTAGCCCAAGGAGAAACTAATTCGGAGAAGAGGATAGATACTGAAGAAGTCTCCTCTGGTCCTATGCCAGCTGAAGTGCCTTGTTGTGACTGTGAGGGGAACCTCTGTAGTATAACAAATCTGACTTTTCTTACAGTTAAGCATATCCTGGAATATCTAAAGAACATCAAGGAGAAACTTGAGGAATTATCGGAGCTGAGACCCAGGGCTCATGCTGTGAGTAAGCTCAGAAACCCTCCGGGCTCTGATATCCTACCTGATAAGACGACTGTTTATTTAACAAGCAGGGGTAAAGTACCAACTAATACTCTCCCCTTTACAGCTAAAACTGACAATGGGAACCACAGGTTTCATCTGACCTTACAACCAAAGCAAATCTGTTTGACTATTTGTGGTTTTCAAGGTAGGACTCCAAGGTGGAACACCAGATGGATGGCACTTAAACATCTTAGTACTCTTCTTGGTATACGGGTCTCCAGGATTGATTTGGATGTTATGGAACTGATTAGTCAACCGAATCAAGTGCAGAGAGTGTTACTCACGTTTTATAGCGGACACTTTCCCTCTTTAATGATGAAACAGACTACCGCCCTTAGGGAAAAAGGGATTTTTCCGGCACGGGTATTTGTAAATACCCTGAAACCTGTCCCACTTTTGCCTATGGTCCATAAGAAGAGTATAAGAAGGGACAAAATGATATCTGACCAATCTGACCTGATGGACTTCTCCCTACAGGATGATAAAATCCCCGATTCAGACATGGAGTATAAGACCGATAAATTGTTAAGGAAGTTTCCATCCTCCACAGTTTTTAATCATACCAGTTTAAATCTAGATAATTCTGTGGAGGAAGAATTGAAAGATGTATTCCCAAAACTTCCAAGAGAAGATCAAGTTGTCATCGTGGATAGATTGGAGCTGTTGAAGAACAGCTTACTGGCCTTGGGAAATCAATGTGGAAACTTAGACTCTAATAATCTTAGGAAGACCTCAACACAACACACATGTAAAGCTCAAGAGGTGACTGATTGTCCCGAAATTACAACGAACTCTGCTAAGGACTTGGTTACTCTTTTGGATTCCAATAACTACAAGACAGATAATGATGCAGTAAGAAAGGACAAGAAGAGGGATGACAGTGAAAGCTATCTGACCACTGCAGAGCCGTTAAGCAGGACAAATACCAGTTCTGCAGTTGCACTAGCGGACTTAATCTTTAATTCTGATGTTCAAGTTACAAGCTCTTCTACAATTGGAAATCCATCTAGGTACCCGACTAAAGGAAAGGTTTTGGACCCTGTTAAAAGTGTTGGTAATGGTTGTATTTTTAAGGATCAAAATTGTGTTTTGGATTTTATTGAATTAGCAGATTGACAAACAGTCTCCTTAATTTCGTGGAATATTGCAGGCTGGTCCTCCAAAAGGATGGATCAGGACTTTTTAGATTATATTACTCAATTTGATGTAATCCTTTTACAGGAAACATGGATGACCAGTGATTTTATTATTCCTAATTATAAGCACATTTTAACTTCGGCCTCTCCTAGTAAAAAAAGGGGGAGACCTTCTGGCGGTTTGGGAATATTTATTTCTTGTTCTCTGAACATATCTATTATTGAACTTAACAGTAGACACAAATGGGCAGTGGCAGTGGTGATGATTTTCCGCAGACATAAGATAATATGCATTAATTTATATTTGAGACCACAACCGTCCCGGGATCTAACAAGAGCAATCTGGGAGGAGGTGGAACAGTTTATTCTGGACTGTGTCCAAAAATTTCCACATGCGATGCTTATTATAGGGGGGGACCTAAACGCAAGATTGGGTCCTAATAATGTAGTACTTCTGGATAAATTTGTCTGTCCTGATTTGGAAATCAACCAACTTACATTTAATCGTGCCTCGTTAGATCCGGGGTTAAACATCTCTGGGTTATGTCTGATTCACTTGGTTTCCAAACTGAATTTATATATCTTAAATGGTTCAGTGAAGGGTGACTATCCGGGGCAACTAACATTTTGTTCAGGACATAAAAGATCTACAATTGATTATATTTTAATATCAGGAGATTTACTCCCAAGAATGTCCCAATTTAAGGTTGATTCAAGACCTGAAAGTGACCATTTCCCGTTAAATTTTAGCTGGGTCTCCGAAGCCCAACTGGCAAACTTGTATACTAGAATGACCCAAAATGAGGAGATTGCTGATATTAAGATCAAAAATAAATGGAATAATGCACTTAATGTGGAATGTATTGCACGATCGCACTCGATGGAGGGCTTGGCACTCTTTTCCAGGATTATAAATTCTCCTGTAGAAAGTGATATCTTGTTGGCTCTCTATGGTGATCTTATTAAATTATTTAAGCCGATCCTAACGAGATCCAACACGTCCCGAAATAATAATAAGACTTTTCATAAAAGGTGGTTTGACCAAGAATGTTTTCAGGCCAAGCAGAACCTTATAGTGAGTTGTAGGGCATCTTTGGCAAATCCAAATAAATTAAATGACTTCCAGCTCAGCAAAAAAGCTTATAAGGCTTTATTAAAGTCAAAAAAACGGGCCCATGTATTATCTAGGTGGCAAACCTTAATAGAGATAACTAAGAACAAAGATAATGTGGGATTCTGGAAATTTGTGTCCGGAGTGCATAGGAATAAAAGTATTACGATGGTAGACACTATTCCCGCTAAGATTTGGGAGAAACACTTTGCGGCGTTATATAGTGATCCTCAGATGACCTCTCCCATGATGGACCCTGTAGAGACCCTGCCAACCTGGCCCCCGGTTACACCAGAAGAGATTTCCCTAATGATTAAGCAATTAAAGAATGGGAAGGCCCCCGGAAGTGATTTTATTCCCCCAGATCTTCTCAAGAGCAATGTGGACTGGTGGTCACCGCTATTGGCCAGACTTTTTACCTATATTGACCATACTGCTCAGATTCCTACAGACTGGGGACTTGCAATTATAAATCCTATATATAAGAAAGGTAACAGGTCTGACCCTAGCAACTATCGTCCGATTAGTCTTTTAAACACTATTGGTAAATTGTACTCTAGACATCTGCAAATTAAATTACATAACTGGCTTGAACATGATAAATATCTAAGCAAAGAACAGGCGGGCTTCACCCATGGTCGATCAACACTCGACCACTGCCTTGTGCTAGACTACTTTATTCAAAAATATATGAGAGCTGCCAAGAAATCTCTTTTTGTCGCCTTTGTGGACTTGAAGGCGGCCTTTGACTCTGTATCTCGGGGTAGACTTTGGGCAAAACTGAACTGCTCAACCATAGATAAAAGACTTCTGCATCTGATGATTAAAGTCCATGAGAATACGCAATTACAAATCAGATGTAATGGTGAAGGAATGTTATCAAAATCTATTCCCTCTCGGAAGGGAGTAAGACAGGGTTGTCTACTTGCCCCCTCCCTGTTTAATATATATGTTAATTCCCTTATTCAGTCTCTTCATGGGATAGACGTCCACGCCCCTAACTTTTCAGGAGGAGAGGCGGTTCCAATACTGATGTACGCGGATGATGCCATCTTACTGTCCCAAACTAGAGTTGGTCTTAAACGGGCCTTAAGAACCTTTAGTAGGAAATGTAATGAGGAATTATTAACAATTAATTACTCCAAAACCAAGATTATTCGTTTTAACAGGGCTTATAAGAAAGATATTTGGAGAATAAATGGACATTCTATAGAGCAAGTAAAAACATATAAGTATTTAGGGGTTACCTTCAACTATAATGGCAGCTCCTCAGCCCATATAACTTCTACAATCTGTTCTGCTGAGAGAAATGTTAATGCTATTATCAGATTTTTTAGGAAGGAGGGCCAAGGTGTAATTTTAGCGGCTCTGAAATTATTTGACGCAAAGGTCTTAACCCAACTCACATATGGTATGCAAGTAACTACATTAAGTGATAATAATTTTAAGGATCTGGAAAAAGTTCAATCTAAATTTATTAGAGCATTATTTAATGCGCCTAAATGCACAGCAAATGTAGTTCTTAGGCAGGAGATTGGGGTGACAAAAATAGAAACGAAAATCTGGATTGCTTCAATTTTGTATTGGTTAAGAACGCACTTGAAGCCTACAGGCCTAATTCCATCTTTTTTAGCTGCCAATCCATATCCTGAATGGTCCTCCAAAATATTAGGCAAGCTTGGATCAATCGGGCTTCATCCTGCAAGTCTTTTGGAGCTTGGATTGACAAAAGCTAAATCTATAGTAACCCAACGCCTAATAGATATAGAGGTCCAGACGGAAGAAGCGCTCTTACCCTTAAGATATAAAGCCTTAAAATCCTGGACAGGTTTTGCCCCCGCTCCATATCTTTCTAACATCATATATGACAGCTATAGATGGGTTTTTTCTAGAGCACGTTTTGATGCCCTGCCATCTAACTTGTTACAAGGAAGGTTTCGGCGCTGGCCTAGTTCCCAAAGATGTTGCCCGTGTACAAATCTTGAAATAGAGTCGGTCTCACATATATTGTTACATTGTAACTTTTATGCTATGGAGAGACAGCTGTTAATTTTTCCATTGTTGTCCAAATTCAAACCCTTGGATGTTCAGTTGAAAATTGCGGAACTGAGGATTTTAACTTTTTTGCTGGAAGACCGGATAGAGAGGATATCTTTAGCTGTGGCAAAATTTTGCTTTCTGGCCCTTAAAAAGAGGAAGCTTATACCCTAGTTAGTGATCTGATGACAAATTAGCGTTGTATTGGTGTGTTTCAATGATATATTGTATTGTTCCTGTATTCGTTTAAAGGTTTTATATATATTCGTTATATGTATTTACTAGCTACTTATGTATTTATTGTGTATTTTATTATTATTCTTGGAATCGTTCTATTGGCTGGTCGCTTGACCGTATTAATAAACTTGACTTGACTTGACTCAAAAATCATGGGATAGAAGGACAAGTCCTTTTATGGATCAAAAACTGGCTAGTTCATAGAAAACAGAGAGTGAGTATAAACGGGCAATTTTCTCAGTGGAGGGTGGTAAGCAGTGGGGTACCGCAGGGATCAGTACTTGGTCCACTGCTTTTTAACTTGTTCATTAATGATTTGGAGATGGGAGTAAGCAGTGAAGTGGCTAAATTTGCGGATGATACAAAGTTGTTCAGGGTGGTGAAAACCAGTGAGGATTGTGAGGCACTCCAAGGGGATCTGTCAAGGATGGGCGAGTGGGCGTCAACATGGCAAATGGGGTTCAATGTGGCCAAGTGCAAGGTGATGCACATTGGAGCCAAAAATCCTAAATATAAATACACATTGATGGGGTCTGAACTGGCAGAGACTGAGCAAGAGAGAGATCTTGGAGTTGTAGTGGATAACTCACTGAAAATGTCGAGACAGTGTGTGACTGCAATAAAGAAGGCCAATGCTATGCTGGGGATTATTAGGAAGGGTATTGAAAACAGATCAGCCAATATAATAATGCCCCTATATAAATCAATGGTGAGACCTCATTTGGAATACTGTGTGCAGTTCTGGGCACCACACCTTAAAAAGGATATTATAGCTTTGGAAAAAGTGCAGAAAAGGGCAACTCGAATGATAAAAGGGTTGGAACACTTTCCCTATGAGGAAAGGTTAAAGCGCTTAGGGCTCTTTAGCTTGGAGAAAAGACGACTGAGGGGTGACATGATCGAGGTTTATAAGATTATGCATGGGAAAGAGCAGGTAGAGAAAGAGGTACTTTTCTCCCTTTCTCACAATACAAGAACTCGTGGGCACTCCATGAAACTGCAGAGCGGTCGGGTTAGAACGGATAAAAGGAAGTACTTCTTCACCCAAAGAGTGATTAACACATGGAATTCACTGCCATAGGAAGTGGTGGGTGCTACAAGCATGGACGGCTTCAAAAGGGAATTAGATAAGCATATGGAGCAGAGGTCCATCAGTGGCTATTAGCCACAAGGTATAGCTAGGGGCTGTGGGGCAAGTGATGCTCTGTCTTCTTGGTGCTTGGGGGGGGGGTCAACAGTGGGAGGGCTTCTAATGTCCTGGCCCCACTGGTGGACCTCCTGATGGCACCTGGTATTTCTGGCCACTGTGTGACACAGGGTGTTGGACTGGATGGGCCTTTGGCCTGATCCAACATTGGCGTCTCTTATGTAAGCTGAGCTAACATGCATGAGCTCTCATTGTGAAACTAATTGCTCACTTGCCTGTATCTTCTTCTTAATAAAAAGATATTTGTTTTAGGGTTGCCTGGCTCTTACTGGGGGGGCAGAGGATCCCCACCCCCCAGCGGGTGCTCCCTCCTGCTGCTCAGCTGGTTGACAAAGGAAAAAATTATGCCAAAATGGGAGGAGGGAATCAGTACTCACCGTGTGTCCAGAAGTGACATAAGCATGTCACCAACACCAGGGATGCTCTGTCATTTGGGCAAAACTCTATGGATAAACCATAATGTTTTGCCCAAGTATCAGAGCATCCCTGGCATTGCTGGACATGTAGTGACATCACTTCTGGTATACACAGGAAGTGATGTGAGCACATCAATGGTGACATCGGGGCACAAACCACCCAATAAGTCACTCTTCCCCTGTCAGTTCCAGGGGGGACCTGGAGACCCTAGTTTGTTTTGAACACACCCATCTCTGCTGTATGACTTTAAGAGCAGGAACCTGAGTGAGTACCTTAATATCGACCTACAAGTAAAAACTTTACAACATGCCAAATATCTTATAAGGGTAACACATAGAAGAGAGAGGCCAGCATTAGACTAAGTCCAAAAGGACCTGAGTTAAAATTGCCAACCAGCCATGAAGCTCATTGAGAGACACTGAGCCAGTTATTCTCTCTCAGTCACACCTCTACAATGCCTTACTTTGCGGCCACCTGTGGTTCCTCACTCTTCTCCTTCAGATGATTCAATGAGGTAGTTTTAAACTTTTTACTGCTTGAAATTAGCCATCAAGATAACAATAAATGTTCATGCCAGGAACTGATTATTGATTTTCCGGACAAACAATGTTTACAGCTCCCTCATGCCAAGTCAGACATTGCTTAGTCTGACTGGCAATGGCTCTCCAAGGTCTCAGACAGAGGTCATTCTTAGCCCTGGTATCTCAGATCTTTTCACTGGAGATATCTGGGAATGTACTCTCACTCCCACACACCCATTTTTAAAATCCTGCTCTTCCTCAAATTCACTCTACGTGTATGTGCTCTACCACTGAGTCATGGCCCTTCCATTCTTTACACAGCATTTATGAGTGACCATGAGGTACATGACAAATTAGGAAGCCATCTTCTTCATGATGCTTAATCCAGTTAAATTAATTGCTGAAGTGCAGTGGAGAATCATTAGCAAGCCCTCTGGACACATTTTTGGATATAACTAGCCCAGCACAACCCCATTGCTCTGTTCATGTTGTCTTGGGTGCCTACCAACATGCACCCCCATTATACTGGGTTCTTCCACTTCACGAAGTGCTGATCATTTCACCATCTCTCCTTCTTCATGGACATCTTCAGGAAAGGTAGCTATCACCTCACTTCCCGCTACTCTACCATTCCTCTATTTATTTTCCATAGATCTTGGATGTATGAATGTTCCATGTGTGCTCCTTGTGTGTTAAACTCCTTAATTTCCCTTCAATAAAACACTGTTTATGTTACCCATGGACTAGTTATTGACAGCTCTCTTAAAGGGAAAGATTGCCGTAAACATAGTTTGGAAAGATTGTCGTAAACATAGCTGGTTGGCTCAGGCTGAGTTGGCTGAAGCTAAACCCGGCGAAGATGGAGGTCCTGTGCCTGAGTCAGGGTAGTTCGGGGTTGGGGCTCCTGCTCCCGGCCTTCGACAGGGTGCCATTGGCACCTGCACCGGTGGTTAGGAGTTTAGGAGTGCTCCTGGAACCCTCCCTGGCAATGGAGGCCCAGGTAGCAGCCACTGTGGCTGGTTTGGCAGTTGGCTCCCTTCCTCGATCACGACCTGGCTACAGTTAGCCATGCGATGGTCACCTCGAGGTTAGACTATTGTAACACTCTCTACATGGGGCTGCCCTTGGTGCAAATCTGGAGGCTGCAGCTAGTGCTTAGATGGGAGCACATGCGGCCAGTGCTGAAGGCGCTGCACTGGCTGCCAATAGCATAGCGGATTCACTTCAAGGTGCTGGAACTTACCTTTAAAGCCCTATATGGCCAGGGTCCAGCATACCTGAGAGACTGCCTTTCCCTGTATATACCCCAGAGAGCACTACGGTCCGGGGCGCAACATCGGTTGGTTATTCCAGGCCCCAGGGAGGCCAGGCTTGCAGCTACTGGAGGGCCTTCTCAGTGGCGGCTCCTTACTGGTGGAATGAGCTCCCGGAGGAGATCAGGGCCCTGCGGGATCTTGTGCAGTTCCGCAGGGCCTGCAAGACGGACCTCTTCCACCAGGCCTTCAACTAGGAGCCGCCCACATTACCATCACTGTTAATATCAAACCACAGTTTTTTAGCCTCCGGCTCACACTTTAATGCCAGTAGCTCACAAAGCAGAATTTTGCTCACAAGACTCCACAGCTTAGAGGGAGTATTGCTCACAGGGTGTCTGTTGTGGGGAGGGGAAGGGAAAGGAGTTTGTAAGCTGCTCGGAGACTCTGCGTGAAGGGCGGGGTATACATCCAATTTCTTTTCCTCCTTCTTCTCCTTCATCTTTTTCTATTACTACTACCAGTAATCCCTACTCTGTGTAAAAAGTTACCACCACTCCATCTACACTCCATTTATTCTTTCCTTTTGTTTTTTTTTTTAAAAAGTATGTGGAAGGCTAATCTATCAAACCACACTACGGAAACTTGCTTTTCAGATTCAATTGTATGCCTACAGTTGCATATTGAATTGCCTCAAAGTTTAGGCATTAGAAATTTAATCCTATAGGATTACTGTGGAGAAACACAATTCCACCAACAGGTCATGGAAGTTTAATTTACAATTGCTCCACCATTTTAAGATTCTAATGTACAAAATTGTTCACTGTCCCCAAAGGACCGAAAATGGTAATTATGGAGACACTTTTAATATTTCATTTTTAATATTTCAGCAGTCAAATTTGTGTGTGAATAAATTATATGTTCTACTTAACGGTGAATCTCATGCTCCCAATTTAATAGCAAATGAAATCTCCACAGAGAAGACTTAACTTTCTCATTTCCATAAGAAAACCAGTTATATTCCCATATCGTACAGCTTTCAATTCCTAACACTATCCATGTTTATTCATTCTTTAACACACAAGGACAGTTTGAAGTAAGGTATTATACATAGCAGATGGAGCCAGATTCTTATTTTGCTGGCATCACTGCAGACTTGAACACAATTGGGGTGCTTTGCCTCAACACAGACAAAAGCGATAAGGAAAACAACCTGCTTGTGCTAAAAGTGCTACTGCCTGACTGAGCATTCCAAAGTTCTTATTTAATACCCAAACAGCTACTCTGTGGTTGCGATCACACACATTAAATAATCCACTTTCAATTCACACTCAGTGCACTTTCCAGCTGGATTTTACTGTGTGAACTGAGAAAATCCAGTTCGAAAGTGCATTGAAAGTGGATTATTTAGTGTGTGTGATCGCAGGCTGTGACCTGCTGGAAAACAAATACTAGGACTAAAAGAGCTATGTTAGGTGCACCAACAGGTTTGTGCATCCCTAGGAGCATTTTGTACATAACCCCCCCCCCAAACCTTTGAGAACCTGCTCAAGGATCAATTGTGCAGAGGCAGCAGACACATTTTCCAAATACACAAGCCATAACACAAACAGCTTCTGAAAAAACAGTGCTCTGTGCAAAAAGTGGTTTGCTTATATTCAAGGCACACAAATTCAAAGCCTTTGCAGCTTGCAAGGCTGTTTACTGAATCTGTGTCAAAAACAGAAACACTATAAAGTTGTCCTCAAGTCAGTGCTGATTATGTGACCCATCAGGATATTATGCCAGAAATCAGGCATCTTCCAATCTTTCCAGACTCAAGACTCACAGAGAATGGGACCCACTCAGGGGTCATTTGGGGGGGGGGACGCGGGGGGACGCCATCCCCCCGGGTGAGGTGCGGGAGGGCAGGGCCTGGAGCTCCCTGCTGGTGCCCGCTGGAGGTCGCTGCCGGCTGTGGGGAGGACACACTTCCGGTGATGTCAGGGGGTGTGGCATATGCTAATGAGTTATGCTAATGAGTCCCCCTAGCTCTTTTTCTACGAAATGACCCCTGGACCCACTAAATTGCAAACATGTCAGGAAGTCACATGACATCAGAGTCACATGAAAGGAAGGGGTGGGGCAGAATTATGACCTTTCCAATGTCATGGTCAAGAATCATGGGCTACAGATCAAAAGAGGTAGGGACATAAAACAGAAGATAAGCACCAGAAAAGGTCTGTGGTGAGGAACAAACCATGGGTGAAAGCTATGGAGGAATCCTCTCCACCACTGAGTGACCTCACCTCATTGTCTTGCTGCTCTTCTCAACCTGCATGGAAAGAGCAGGTATGACATCCTTTGACTTCTAAGCAGCAGGTCCTTCCAAAAGACAGCCAAAAAAAAAAAAAAATCTGCTCTAAGGTCTCTGAACTGGACTGAAAACTACTGTTACATTTATTTCATTTATACACCACCTGTCTCCCTAAGTGGAGACCCAAAGTACCTTACAATGGTCTCCCTTCCTCTATTTTATCCTCACAACAACCCTGTGAGGTAGGTTTGCACTAAAAGTACATGACTGGCCCAAGCTACCCAGCAAGCTTTCATGGCGGAGTGGGCATACGAGCCTGGGTCTCCCAGCTCCTAGTCCAGCATTCTAAACGCTGCAACACGCCGGCTGATGTCATTTTATCATTTCCTGAATGGTGACAATGTATTTGTTGTTGTTGTTCAGTCGCACAGTCGAGTCCGACTCTTCGCGACCCCATGGATCATCTCCCGCCAGGCCCTCCTGTCTTCCGCCGTCCTCTGAAGCTGGCTCAATTTCATGTTCGTGACAATGTATTTGGGACTAGACAAAACTCAAAAAATGACATGCTTGAAGAAGTTACACTCTAATGCCAATGGACACAAAAGAAACTACAGGTCAAGTCTTGTGCATAAATAAGAAGAAGGACGGACCTTCCCGGGCTTTCTGTAGTCCGTTTCGAACAATATCTTTCTCAGATGTTCTATAGAACAATAAATATGAGGGGTAACAACTCCATAAACACAATTCCTCAATTTGCTAATTTAACAATAAAGATGAATAATTATACATACAATTCATGTTGTCTATAGTGTTCTTACAATTCCAATCTTGACTGTATATGTGGTGTTTACAAAAGTTCTAGAAATATAAATACACAAAATTTCTTTAGGCTTTTTACATTAGTCCATCTTGTTTTATAAAAGTCATAACAGTAAAAATATCTGTATTGTAAATACATAGATATATTAGACTCACCAGAAACAGCTGCTCATAGCTCTATTGTCTACCGGTCTCCATTCAGGATTATATGCTTAAGCAAGTGCTACATAGGACCTATTTTAAACATTTCCACATTTCCAATCAACCATACATAATTTGCATAAAAGGAGGTCAACAACCCAAGCTCCTGTGTCCTTAAAGTTAACAACCAATACACACCCAAACCCTTAGTAAATGAAGATGTGCCTCGCCCTAAAGGTTTGTTTCTTTATAGACAGAATTTTTTAGTTTATTCACCCAAGAAACACGATAAATCAAGCGCTGCATTAAGCCCATTCGGTTGTTCAGATTTGAGTCTATAAGTCCAGAATGCCTCTCTTTGTAACAGGACTTTTTTCAAATCTACATTGTTATAAGGCTTGTTTCTGACTACTTCTAATACTAAACATTTGAAGTCATCTGGGGCATGATTGACTTCTATGAAATGCTGAACCATGGGGGCAGTGGGATGTTTATGCCTAATTTTTGATTTATGTTCAAGAATCCGAGTTCTCAACATTCTGGATGTTTGCCCGACGTACCTGCGTTGACAGGAACATATTAAAAGATATAGCACCACCCTTATCTGCATTTTTAATAATGATGTTATCCATTTTTCCCAACTCCGTCAATCCCTGCCATTGTTTTTTTGAGAGATTATATCTAACATGCCTATTTTTTTGCTCCATCCTATTGATGTCTTCCAATACTAGGCGTTCAAAGACCGAAATTGACGGATGGTATATTGCAGGATAAAACTGCGATTTCACTTTAAATGGATTGATTTCATTACAAACAGAATCCTCAAACATAACTTTCAATTTAATGGATCTTATCAGTTTGAATATATCTATTCTTGTTTGGAAAGCATCATACATTGGAACATTGACAAACCCCAATCCAAAATTCAACACTTCAGTCATTTCCTTAGTGAGTACTGTTGTGACAAATTGACTATTAGACTCTCCTCTTCCTGTACCCATAGGTTGACCCCATATCCCTTCTGGTTTTGGCTCTTCGTTCTAAAAAAGGCCTCCTGTTGTAATTCTCTTCACCTGAAGTGGTTGCTGAATCCTCAGCCTCTGTGGTGTCCATATCAGAAACTGCTTCCCTTTAATTTCAGGTCAAGTCTTGTGCATAAATAAGACATAGGCATCTAGAAAACATTTACACATTTAGGTTTAGTTCTTTGAAAATGCAAGGAGGAAAGTGAGGATGGGAACTTTAGAAACTGGCAGGGTAGAGTGTTCCAAACACAGTGAATAACATGATGGCAGACTACTCCAAGGAAGTGCTGGAAGTGAGAAATAATTGTTCCTCGGGGAACAATGTAAGAGGAACACATTTTCCCTATCCTGTACTTAAAACTAACTGTTGGTTTACCAACTTCAGGGTCTGTTTTGCTCATTTGAGGGAATCAGTCCTACGATGTCTACTGCTGTTCATGGTATGCTCTCCACAGACTAAAGCTTATGTCCAACTGGAGTTTTTCCAACCACAGCGCATGAATTTTTAACCTCCCATGGCAACCCAAAATGCTCCCTGAAATCTGATCCTGAAATCTGATCCTTGGGAAGGAGAGCCCAGGAGGAAGCCATGTATCCTGGACAGAAATCCTTGCACCCATAGTGGAAAAACTCCAGCAGATTCAAGCCATATTCTCCTGATCAGTGTTACCATTTATGCTGATTTATTTTAATCTCATTTTCCTGCACACTTCCAAGCCTAGTATTTGCTGTCTTAGCCTTGCAGACACGAGGAGGCATCTTTTCTTAAATATTCTTACAGATAAAATGGAACTTTAAACACTTTTTTCCTATGTGCTACTCT
Source organism: Gekko japonicus (assembly GCF_001447785.1). Lineage (NCBI taxonomy): Eukaryota > Metazoa > Chordata > Lepidosauria > Squamata > Gekkonidae > Gekko > Gekko japonicus. The sequence goes on from NW_015172008.1 coordinate 384,728, forward strand.
TCCTAATTTTTCAGCTAGCAAAGGCAGGAAAAGTGTTACTAGTAGGACAAATTATATTTGAGAGACAGTGATACACAAATCAACAGATGCACAAATAAGGCTCCAAAGCTAATAAAAAATGAGGGCAGCTGCTGGAATCACTCACATTCCAGAGGCATATTTTTGAGTTCCAGGGGATGTTTTTCTAGACTCTGGGAAGAAGTTTATTGGACCTTACAAAGGACTGGAATAGGGCTATTTTTTGAGGGAGGGGGTTCACAAGTATGCCAGGCCTCACACCAGGCCTAATGATACTTGGTGCTTCACCAAGATATATCTTCTTCCAGACATTGTGCACTAGGCCATGGGACTAAAGATGTCACCAAATTTTTTCATTGATGGTCTTGGGGGAAAAATCCTAATATTTGTATGTCTTGTGAATCAAGTTCCCTGCCCTGAAATTCTTACTCTGTTCGTAATTGATAGAAATCTGTAATGAATATATGTGTGATGAGTGTATGCATGTCTTTTTTCACAGTCAGCATTTTTATCACACGGTTTGCCCAATTAATGACACTGACAATTTCCTTAGTCTCACAAAACTCTCCTTGATTGCCAAAATTCATTCATCCTTTTAAAAAATGGCAAGGTAATTTACAAAATACCTTGGCGTCTATATAAGTATAGAGTAGTTGTTTCATATGCCATTAGAGCTTCTAGACAAAACATGGAAACTGAAGAAAATTCCAACAAGGAGATCTATTTTAGATAAAATTAATGAATATTATATACTAGTTAGATTTATAGCATTACAGAAAAAGCATTACAGGATTCAGATCTACTGTGGCGTGAAATTTTGTTACCAATGGGACAGACTATGTAATTTTCTTTTCAAATAAAATTTAAAAAACCTTGGCTTCTAACACCATAGATTTGGCCAGGAATTTCCATATATGTTATTTTTAAAAGTTATATTCCCCAGGGGTAACTGCCTCCCTATCTTGGTGCTGACTGTTGACATCGCCACACTGATCCATTTCACTGTAACCTCAAGGCTAGATTATTGTAATGCATTATACATGGAGCTGGCCTTGAAAACTGGTCAGAAACTTCAGCTGGTACAGAACGTCACCACTAGACTGATGCCAGTACAATCGTATTACACCGTTGCTTTGGCAGCTTCACCAATTACCTATTTGTTTCTGGGACAGACATATCTACTGGATCTCTTTTCCACATATGATCCCATGTGTCAACTAAGATCGACAGGTGCTTCATTTTTGGGGTCCCCTCTGTTTGGAAGGTCTGCTCATCTACAGTTCATTCACACTCGTTTTCAGTGGCCACAGCCACACTTTAGTACAGTCTTTCAGACACACTTCCACAGAAAGTGCAGTACAAAGCAGAATTATTTCAACATACCTTTGGTGGAGGTAACTCATGAATGTTTCTGATTGGCAGCTGTTGGTGATATTTGTTGAAGGAGCTGCAATTTTAACCTAGAATTATAAAGTTGGAAGGGACCTCCAAGGTCAAACCTGATGTAGTTGATGCAGTTTTAACTTGATTTTTGTGTTTTAACCATATTTAACTGTATATGTTTATATTTTGTAAGCTGCATTACACGTTGTGGAAATACCTCCTGTAAATAAAATATGGAGAGCACAATGGAAATGTGGCCCAGGCAACATGCAGGTTCCCCTGCCCAGTCCCTGTATTACAAAGCCTAGAACTGCTAACCCATTCAGAATCTTTGATAAAATGTGAACTAGGAGGAATTCCCTAATCTAAGCATCATTAGCAATGTCAGTAGACATGACTATGCATTGGAATTTCAGGCCTACCCAAAACTAACAGGGCGTTTCTAGCCCAGAAAAATAGCCAACATGGTTTCTAGCTTTTCATTATACCTGTGAGACCAAGACATGTGAGACTCAAAATTCTAAGATGCCTGGATTGGATGGGACCCCTTTGGAGGAGAAGACCTACAGTATGCTTCCATATACAAAGCTAGGAAGAGTAAATGCCACCTTAGCAGAGACTTCAGCATCACAGCCACGAAAGATGCCATATTCTGATGGTAAACTCTGTGAGCAAGATACACTCACCCACTGTTTCAGATCTATGCTTATTCTATGCTGCATAACACCCCTCCACACACACATGAGTACATACTCACTCACAAACCTCAGGGCCATAAGGGCAAGCATGGATACAAGTGAATATGAGAAGACAGAATACTCTAACCGCTGCATAGAGCCTTCCTCAGTGCTCTTGAAGAAAAGCGTCTGGCACAAATGCTTCCAGGACCATGACCCCTACTGGTTCAGCAGGAGGAACAGGGTTGCAAGGGCTGCTAGAAGAATTCTCAGTAATTCCTTGATTGATCCTTTGTTAACTTGATCCTTACTATGTGTAATGTATTCAGATGCTGCCATGAGTACATTAGGATGTGTGTGAAACATCCCATTGGGAAGCAATGTTAAGCTTTGTCTTGGATAGAGGATTCTAGTCCAAGACTACATGACCAATCACATTCAAGCAAGCGGCAAGCGGGAACGTTTATGATTGGACCTTATGCGATCAACCTGATAGGTTGTTATCTGTAAAGTTGGAGTGGCTATATTAGCCGGGAATCTTTAAATACCTAACAGCTACAATGGACAAGCTGTTCGGGCTATCAGATATTGTACCATGTTGGAGAACTGATCGTGAAGAGAATAAACTTGAGTCTTTGGCTGAAATCACTCTCCGACTCTTTGTTAAGCTCAGGACTTAACACTATGTGCCTTGCTATGTGCCTGGCTCCAGTGCTGTTTCAACAACTTTGTCCTAGAACATGGTTCTACATATATTCTGTCTTCCCAAGTCTGCTGCACAGATCCTCCATCAGCAGTGTTAGTGGAAACAGGAGAGCGAGATTTGGGCACTGTTCCTGCAAACAAATGGAATAAACATAATATCCATATAGATAGTGGGTTAAATGTAAAAAATATCATTTGCCTTGGAAGCACAAAGGCTTTTTCACAGTATTCCTGATTCTCCACATTTCCCAGTTAAAGGGGAAATGCTGTTCAAACTACTTACAAAGATGATCTGACTCTAATGGTAACAAGAGAAAGAAATTTTACTTACAAAAATAGAAGCACATCTTAAATGACATATTCATGTGCTTCTGAACAATTGGCTTCAAAAAGGTTAACTTGCTACAGCTTGAAGCACAGGTAAGAGCGAGAAGAAGAGAGGTCCTATGTAAGATAAAAACAGAAAGCAAGCAATTGCCAAAGGGGCTCATCATCTAACTGATGAGACGGTGGGGCCAACTGCCTAGTATATCCAAGTGAGAGGAGGAGGAGGAGAAGGAGAGGAAGAGGAGGAGGAGGAGGAGGAATCACTTGGAGTCTCAGAGCGGCTTACAAACTCCTTTCCCTTCCCCTCCCCACAACAGACACCCTGTGAGGTGGGTGGGGCTGAGAGAACTCTGACACAAACTGCTCTTTTTCAAGGACAGCTGTGCCAGAGCTTGTGACTGACCCAAGGTCACATCAGCAGGTGCAAGTGGAGGAGTGGGGAATCAAACCCGGTTCTCCCAGATTAGAGTCCGCACACTTAACCACTACACCAAACTGGCTTCTCTTAACCCTCTCCCTCCCAGATCCTCTTGCATGCAGAGTTACAATAGCCAATGATAGATACTGCCTGAGCTTTATTAATGGAGAAAAAAATGGTATCCCCTATTGGGTCAATTTTTAATCTTGTTTCAATAACTATGTTGTGTTCTTTGCTTCATTTTCTCTTTAAAGACTTTTCTCCTGTAGATTGTTTTAATGGTCCACAAATAATATTTACAGACAACATCACTGGAATAATTTAATCTCACAAACTACTTTGAGAACTCTGGGGCAGCAGAGACTCGTGTGATTAATCCTAACCATCTTTTAATTACCCTCATCGTTAAAGAGCTAATGATTTGAAATGAGATTGTAGAAGGTATGAACTAAATAAGGCTGTATTGTGTACCTTTCCTCAGCTGATTAACATTGATTGATGGAGTGGCACTTTCTAAGGGCTTCATCTGGCAGTGCTTATTCAGGTCGAACACCCAATGAAGTCAATAGGTAATTTTCCTGAATAAGCAGTCCTAGAAGGAAGAGCACCAACACTAAATTATACTAACTGACTTCAAGGAGAAGGTGTTTGGTGTCAGCCATTTAGTAGTCTGGATCCTAGGGGTGGGGGGATCTTGGCTACAACATGCAGTAGAATTTCTGCCCAACAGTTTTTGGATAGCACTGATGTGCCTCATGACAGCACAGTAAATTCTAGTACAAAGATGATCAGGAGAGAAAGCCAGATATACAGGGCCAGATCATCAACCAATGGCCAATTTTTATGTAGGTGTTAATCTTTTGGGCAGGAGAAAATGAACAACTATCAACTATGGTACCAGCCATGTATTCTCTTACCAGTTCAGGGTACATTACCCAAATGTGGATCAGGAAATAACCCTGGTAAGATGTTGTACTTCTCCATCAAAGACAAATGGGGAAGGAGGGAAGGAGAGAGGGAAGGGAAGGGAAGGGCAAAGGATGGATGTGAAAGCTGGATGATTTTATTTGCAGACAAGAGCTAAAAAGAACCAGTGGAGTGCTGAACTGTAACAAAGAAAACTAGTAGTGCAATCCTGAGCAGAGTTATACCCTTTTAAGGACTTAGAAATGTATAACTCTGATAGGATTGCATATGTCCCTGTAAACCATGAACGTTATTTGGAAGTTCCTGAGCCAGTGATCTGCGGAACCTCATATATACTTGCCTTAGTGGAACCTCATATATACTTGCCTTAGTGGAACCTCATATATACTTGCCTTAGTGGAACCTCATATATACTTGCCTTAGTGGAACCTCATATATACTTGCCTTAGTGGAACCTCATATATACTTGCCTTAGTGGAACCTCATATATACTTGCCTTAGTTATTTGGAACAAGAACAGGATAAAAAGTGGAAAATGCAAGTAAATAAAGCTGAAATTGATTATTTCTCCAAACTATCACCAGACTTCTCATCCACAAAATTTGAATTTCCTTTTGGCACCAGGCCAAAACATTTATTTTTATTCAGGCTTTATTTATTTTATTAGGCTTCTAACCCTCCTTCCCCCGCAAGCAAGCTCAGGATGGGTTACAACAGAACAATAAGTAACATAGTTCAATATATAAAGCAGCAATTCTTAAAACCTAAGCAATAAGATCAAATAATATTAATACACAGCACATGGCATCATTTATCCCCATGTGCTCCCATGCAGGTTCCCCATGTATTTACAGGTGGACGGCAACTAGTACTGGGGGGAATAGGCAGATGAAAAATTACACAGAACAGCAGTGCACAGGGAGGCCCATATAAATACAGCTCTGCCACCTCAACCATAGGTCTGGTGGAACACCCTTAGGGATGGGGATCTTCAGCAGATCTTGATCTATCTATATATCTAATAGCCAAGTTGCCCCCGGAGTGCGGATCGCTAAATCAGCGCTCCAGGGGCACTTGGGGGGGAGGGGGAGGTTTGTGCACACGTGGGCCAGTCCCCACGTGTGCACAAAAATGCCAAAAGTAGAAAAAAATTTGGGGGGATGTTTAAATCCCCCCGAAAGTGCAAGAGCTGTAGCTGACCTCGCTGCCGCCCCGCCGCCGCCGCCTTGGAGCTGGCCGGCCGGGCGGAGGACCGGCCTCGCCGCCGCCACCAAGCCCGGCAAAAGGGGGGAAGGACCGGCCTCTCCACCGCTGCCTCCGAGCCGGGCGGGCGGGGGGAGGACCGGCCTCGCCGCCGCCACCGCCGAGCCCGGCAAAGGGGGGGGGCAAAGGACCAGCCTCGCTGCCGCTGCCACCGCCGCCAAGCCCGGCAAAGGGGGGAAGGACCGGCCTCTCCGCCTCCGCCTCGGAGCCAGGCGGGGGGGGAAGACTGGCCTAGGAGGAGGAGGAGGAGGAGGAGATTGGATTTATACCCCGCCCTTCACTTGGAGTCTCAGAGCGGCTTACAAACTCCTTTCCCTTCCCCTCCCCACAACAGACACCCTGTGAGGTGGGTGGGGCTGAGAGAACTCTGACACAAACTGCTCTTTTTCAAGGACAGCTGTGCCAGAGCTTGTGACTGACCCAAGGTCACATCAGCAGGTGCAAGTGGAGGAGTGGGGAATCAAACCCGGTTCTCCCAGATTAGAGTCCGCACACTTAACCACTACACCAAACTGGCTTCTCTTAACCCTCTCCCTCCCAGATCCTCTTGCATGCAGAGTTACAATAGCCAATGATAGATACTGCCTGAGCTTTATTAATGGAGAAAAAAATGGTATCCCCTATTGGGTCAATTTTTAATCTTGTTTCAATAACTATGTTGTGTTCTTTGCTTCATTTTCTCTTTAAAGACTTTTCTCCTGTAGATTGTTTTAATGGTCCACAAATAATATTTACAGACAACATCACTGGAATAATTTAATCTCACAAACTACTTTGAGAACTCTGGGGCAGCAGAGACTCGTGTGATTAATCCTAACCATCTTTTAATTACCCTCATCGTTAAAGAGCTAATGATTTGAAATGAGATTGTAGAAGGTATGAACTAAATAAGGCTGTATTGTGTACCTTTCCTCAGCTGATTAACATTGATTGATGGAGTGGCACTTTCTAAGGGCTTCATCTGGCAGTGCTTATTCAGGTCGAACACCCAATGAAGTCAATAGGTAATTTTCCTGAATAAGCAGTCCTAGAAGGAAGAGCACCAACACTAAATTATACTAACTGACTTCAAGGAGAAGGTGTTTGGTGTCAGCCATTTAGTAGTCTGGATCCTAGGGGTGGGGGGATCTTGGCTACAACATGCAGTAGAATTTCTGCCCAACAGTTTTTGGATAGCACTGATGTGCCTCATGACAGCACAGTAAATTCTAGTACAAAGATGATCAGGAGAGAAAGCCAGATATACAGGGCCAGATCATCAACCAATGGCCAATTTTTATGTAGGTGTTAATCTTTTGGGCAGGAGAAAATGAACAACTATCAACTATGGTACCAGCCATGTATTCTCTTACCAGTTCAGGGTACATTACCCAAATGTGGATCAGGAAATAACCCTGGTAAGATGTTGTACTTCTCCATCAAAGACAAATGGGGAAGGAGGGAAGGAGAGAGGGAAGGGAAGGGAAGGGCAAAGGATGGATGTGAAAGCTGGATGATTTTATTTGCAGACAAGAGCTAAAAAGAACCAGTGGAGTGCTGAACTGTAACAAAGAAAACTAGTAGTGCAATCCTGAGCAGAGTTATACCCTTTTAAGGACTTAGAAATGTATAACTCTGATAGGATTGCATATGTCCCTGTAAACCATGAACGTTATTTGGAAGTTCCTGAGCCAGTGATCTGCGGAACCTCATATATACTTGCCTTAGTGGAACCTCATATATACTTGCCTTAGTTATTTGGAACAAGAACAGGATAAAAAGTGGAAAATGCAAGTAAATAAAGCTGAAATTGATTATTTCTCCAAACTATCACCAGACTTCTCATCCACAAAATTTGAATTTCCTTTTGGCACCAGGCCAAAACATTTATTTTTATTCAGGCTTTATTTATTTTATTAGGCTTCTAACCCTCCTTCCCCCGCAAGCAAGCTCAGGATGGGTTACAACAGAACAATAAGTAACATAGTTCAATATATAAAGCAGCAATTCTTAAAACCTAAGCAATAAGATCAAATAATATTAATACACAGCACATGGCATCATTTATCCCCATGTGCTCCCATGCAGGTTCCCCATGTATTTACAGGTGGACGGCAACTAGTACTGGGGGGAATAGGCAGATGAAAAATTACACAGAACAGCAGTGCACAGGGAGGCCCATATAAATACAGCTCTGCCACCTCAACCATAGGTCTGGTGGAACACCCTTAGGGATGGGGATCTTCAGCAGATCTTGATCTATCTATATATCTAATAGCCAAGTTGCCCCCGGAGTGCGGATCGCTAAATCAGCGCTCCAGGGGCACTTGGGGGGGAGGGGGAGGTTTGTGCACACGTGGGCCAGTCCCCACGTGTGCACAAAAATGCCAAAAGTAGAAAAAAATTTGGGGGGATGTTTAAATCCCCCCGAAAGTGCAAGAGCTGTAGCTGACCTCGCTGCCGCCCCGCCGCCGCCGCCTTGGAGCTGGCCGGCCGGGCGGAGGACCGGCCTCGCCGCCGCCACCAAGCCCGGCAAAAGGGGGGAAGGACCGGCCTCTCCACCGCTGCCTCCGAGCCGGGCGGGCGGGGGGAGGACCGGCCTCGCCGCCGCCACCGCCGAGCCCGGCAAAGGGGGGGGGCAAAGGACCAGCCTCGCTGCCGCTGCCACCGCCGCCAAGCCCGGCAAAGGGGGGAAGGACCGGCCTCTCCGCCTCCGCCCCCCCCCCCGCGAGTATCGCAGGTCCCCGTCTTGTCAGACATAATTCTCTCAGGTGGACATACTGGGAGAGACTGTCCTGAATGTTGGTCCTAGACCGCATAGGGCTTTAAAGGTTAAAGGTTAAAACCAGAACCTTGAACTTGACCTGGTAATCAACTGGAAGCCAATGCAGCTGGCGGAGCACCGGTTGTGTATGTGCTCTTAGTGGTTCTGGACCAGCTGATGTTTCTGGATCAGTTTCAAAGGTAACCCTACATAGAACGAGTTACAGTAGTCCAGTCTGGAGGTGACCATAGCATGGATCCCTGTGGCTAGGTCAAGGGGGGAAAGGTAGGGAGCCAGTTGCCTGATCTGGCGAAGATGGAAGAATGCTAATCTGGCAACATTTGTGATTTGGGCCTCCATAGATAGCAAGGCATCCAAAATCACATCCATGCTTTTCACTGTCAGTGCTGGTGTTAACAGCACCCTGTCAAAGGCCAGAAGTTGGATCCCCAAACTCATTCTCCCTCGACCCTGGCACAGGACCACCATCTTTAATGGACTTATTTTCAGCTGACTCTGCTTCAACCACCCAGCCTCAGCCTCCTAATCCTTGGCCAAAACATCTGGGCCAGAGGCCAGTCAGCTGTCGTTTAACAGATACAGCTGGGTGTCATCAGCATCTTGATGGCAACCCAACCCAAACCTCCAGACGCTGGGCGAGGGGGCTCATATGGATATTAAATAACATAGGAGAGAGAATCGCCCCTTGTGGGATGCCGCATACCGAAGGGTAATGCGGTGAAACTTTCCCCCTAAGTGCCACCCTCTGTCCATGACCATGGAGAAAGGAGACAAACCACTCTAAGGCTGTGCCATGTATCCCCACATCAATAAGTTGGTGGGCCATAAGATCATAATCTACTGTATCGAATGCTGCTGTCAGGTCAAGTGACAACAGCAGTGCCGATCCACCTTGATCCAGGTGTCTCTGGAGGTCGTCTGTAAGGATGACCAGTGCCATCTCCATCCCATAGCCCAGGCAGAAACCAGACTGGAACAGATCCAAGATTGAGGAATCATCCAGAAAAACCTGGAGTTGTTCAGCTACCGCTCTCTCAGCTACCTTACCCAGGAATGAGAGGTTCGAAACTGGGCAGTAGTTGGCTGGATCAGAGGGATCCAGGGTTGGTTTCTTCAATAATCTTGAAGCCTGGCTGTGCCCACCACCTTCAGCTACTTCCTGAAGATTGACAATGAAGAGGCCAGGCACACCTTCCTGGGGAGGATGTTCTGTAATTGTGGGGCTGCCATAGAAAAGTCCCTGTCTCATGTACCCACCAAATGAGCATCTTTAATTGATGGGACAGTCAGGAGGGCATCTGACTGTGACCCACCACCTAAAACTGAGTTAACTGAAAACTTTAGTTTGTTACTGTAGGTCATTTCAGATGTTACAAACCACACATACTAAGAGCCTAGCAGCCATGTGTAATGGGAGGGTGTGGTACCTGAAATCCTCCCAAGACACACAGTCACCATGTTGTGCGAACAGGGGCAATGCACATACCTACCATACAACCTTTCTACATGAGTAACAGCCCTGAAAAATCCACTGCTCAGTTAGTATGTACTGAAGCTGTATATGCATGGTAAATACACATATTGACCCAACTCACAAAACATGGTGGCCATGAGTATCAGGAGGATATAAGATATCCTGTGCTCCCTTTATGTGAGGCTGGTGGGCTCCTGGCACGTGTGGTTGTAATGTTTGAAAATATACATAGCTTTTGGCATCCTGCATAGTCATAGTCACTTCTAAGAGTTTGCTTTAGTTGATCTTCATTTCTTTCCCATCCTTCCAATGGACCACATGTAGCTTACACATTTATAATATGACTTTTGGGGAACAACCCCCCCCCCCCAGAAGCCTAAAGAGAAGCCACCAGCTATGGTGTAGTTTTTACTGGAAGTGAAGGATACACACATCAGCCATCTCTGGTCATCTAGCTAGTGGATGACATTTAGTAAGACTCATTAGCATTGAAATTGATACGTCTGCTTAGACAGCATCAATGCATTGTCCGTTACAAAGAACATAAAACACTTGCATAAATCCAGCATAAATACCTGAATAGGTTCTTAAAAGATAGACTCAGTACAGGGAAAAAAATCCTATCTCTAGGTAAGTGTTCAATTAAATGTTATCTTCAGGATGTTTGGCTTAAGGGGGGAGGGAACCTACAAGTGTGATGCCAATTATTTCTGCCTACTGAAATTCATGGATCCTTGTGCTTTTTCCCTGGCCTTGAATTCTCCAAAGTTTATTTTGCAACTACAATGCCTGCTGCCTTCTGTTGCTGAAAACAGGCCACAAGCTATACCTTGGAGGTATGCTTTAGTAACCATGGAAAACGATGCACTAAGAGCAAACGTAAGAAAAGGCTGACAGAGGCCCTTTATGCATGCACAGCTTACTGCAGAGAATCCAAGCAGTAAGCTTTACTTTACTTTAAGCTTTACTTCAGATTCTGCACCTGCAGTACACACAATTCTCCAGTGTATTTATTCTGCATCCCAGACTAAATACACCTGGCTCTGTGCTGCCCAATTTGAAACTGGGCAGTGGGAAAGGACAGCCCAGTCAGCCTCGCTGTGCCTGTGGGTAGCCAATAGCTCCCGCCAGGCACAGCTCAGTGCTGCCTGGGAGAGGACAGCCCAGCCTGCCTTGCTGTGCATGCAGGGAGCCGATGGCTCCCAACAGGCACAGCTCAGCGCTGCCTCCTCCTGGGAGTCTTTTTTTTTTTTACAAGTGGCATGAGACTAGTGATGGTCTCCTATCGCTAGACTCATGCTGCTTGAAAAAAAATTAAAATGTAGGCGGGGGAGTGGCCTATGAGGGGCGGGGACAGGGTGGGAGGAAATCCAAGGGAATCTGTATGTTCTTGATTTACCTTCAGCTTGGAAGCAAAGCAAGGGAAAAACCGCCACAAAACCACTCTCACAAAACTCAAGGAAACAGCAAACAAACTGAACACTTAAGGAAGGAAATGAAATGCAGGACAAAAAAGAAAACCCAACGGACATGCACGGTGAAAGTGATGCAAAACACCTGTGCATAAAGGGCCTGAAAGAGAGATTTTGTGAAATAAAAGCCAGGCTGATCTTCCAGGTAAACAGATGGGAGAGGTTCTCCAGTAAACAAGAATTATTATTTATACAGTGGGGTGTGTGTGTATGTACACACACACACACACACCACAAAGATTCTTGAAATTTTCAGACTCCTAAGAAATTGTATCCCTTATTGTATACCTTTTATTGTAGTTATTTTGTTGTCATACAAAGACTGTATTGGGTAAATGTGTTTGATTTGGCCACACTTTTTTTTTTATAAGTACCTGAGGGTACACTTTTATTATTTTTTTCCATTATATACTACAGACATACATACAAACAACCCCCAACTACCCCCACAACATATAACATATAACAAGAGACTTTATCATTTCTTCTGCTTATTAGATTTCTAAATTCATTATCTATTTTACTAAGCTTATCTTTTCTGCGTTCTCAAATTACTACATTTATCTATCAGTTGCATTTACATTATACCAATCGTAGAATCTCTTCCAAGTTTTTTGAAAAGTCCATTCTGTACCGGCTCTCATCTCAAGTGTCAGTTTGTCATCTTCTGTCGTTTCAAATACTTTGTTCGCGTACAAGTAATATATTACAAAATATTTGGCCACACTTTTGTAATATATTACTTTGCAATTATTTTATCATTTTCATGCATCACCCCATCTGGGCCTATGTTACTTTTTCTACCTGAGAGCCATGCTATCATTTTTCTTCACACAGCATTTCCCACTACTGAAGAAATAAGCCACTGTTCATTGTCCCTCACTATCAGATACGCTGTAGCAAAAATATTACATGAAGTTTTGTGTTCTCTCCCACACTGCTTCTGTCATGAACGCAACATCTCTGGCCATGGTCTGAACATGGTGGATTCAAGTGTGCAAGTTTTGCAGAAGGCAAGCCAGTCACAGCAGTGCTTCATGTTCACTGCTCACAAGAAGCCTGGTCAACTTGGTTTGCTTCATGTACTATGAATTACACATTTCCAGATGCATTTGTTCTTGTCAACAGTATTGCGGTATTGTGCCTATTAAGAACAACAGTGAATCTAGCCTTGTACCTTTTCAGATAACCTAATGATGTCATAGTTATTTGTGTGATCCTATTAGCTCTTTCACAGTTCTCTCCCCCCCCCTCATCTAGTGAATACACGATGGAACATTTCCATCCAATGCCACCAAAAGAGAGCGCTGGGGGAGTATATAATACAAATCTAGCTGTGTCTTATCACAACTGAGCAGCTGGAAAAAGGAGGAGATTTAGATCCATGGGAACACCAGCATGTTCTCCACAGAGTTCATCTGGGAACCTCTGCTTCTGATTTCACAGTACCTTTTCAAGCCAAATATGCTCTCTAGGATCTATTAACATCTGCAGACATGCACTGTTACTGCACATTCCTTATAATTCATGTTTAACACTTGTGAGCTGACTCTGCCTCCCTTCCTCTCTCCCAGCTGTCAGCAGGGAAAACATTCCCAAATGGGACATTAATTTGTCTGTGTGTCCAGAATGCACGCATGGGAGAAATAAAAGGCTGGTGTAGGTTTCTTCTGCTATACTGTGTTGTATTTGTTTCTTTTCCTCCCTGAATTTAGCATCAGCGGAGTGCTCAGACTTTGCTTTTACAGACTGGGCATTCAAGTTCTCTCAAATACTGCTATGCTATCCCTCTAATCAGGAAAAACAAGAAAATAATGGAGATATAGGAAAGAAAATGTCTGACTTTAGCAAGGAAAGTTCTAAGCATTGGTAGTATGATGGTATGTTTTGAGTAAGGTAAAGGTAAAGGTTCCCTTGCTCGAAAGCCAGTCGAATCCGACTCTAAGGTTGCGGTGCTCATCTCCGTTTCAAAGCCGAAGAGCCAGCACTGTCCAAAGACGTTTCCGTGGTCATGTGGCTGGCATGACTAAACACCAAGGCGCACAGAATGCTGTTACCTTCCCACCGAAGTGGTACCTATTTATCTACTTGCAATTTCTTGCTTTCGAACTGCTAGGTTGGCAGGAGGTGGAACTAGAGATCAAGTTAATCCAAATCATCACATGCATATGAAAAACCCTCAAAACCTAGTAATGCTTCAAATATGCCACCTTGTAAGTCTACCGGAAGTTTTGGCCTTCATTGTACTGTAGTAGAGCAGAACTCTTCTGCTCTCTACCCATGATCTCAAGAATTAGCATTGGCTAACAAATGAGAGCCAAGCCAATCCACACACCAGAGATATGGGACAACAGAGTCATGAGGCAGCAAAAAAGAGCATACCACTTAAGAAGAAAAGGCTTCATTTTAAAAAGAAAGTTCCTGACAGTAAAGTACTAATATAACATGTAGAAGGTTAAATTCTCTCATGCTAGTTTTCTTACTGGAATCTTATATGCAGGAAATATCAAAACACGTATCCCCTACCTGGAGTAGGAAGGTCCACAGTCGACTCAATTACCTCAGGGCTCTACCACCCAACTATGTTGCATGCCCAGCCTAAGAGTTCTAGAAATGAATATCTTTCTTCCCTCTTACTCTTTCTACATAGTCACAATATTTTTGTTGGCTTCTGTTTTCTGTCTCTCGTATCTGAGATATCTGTCATAGACTTCCAGCACAGTTTGTGGAGAGCAGACAGATGCTATTTTAGTCTCTGGCTGGGCCTTAACAGTTCCTGGGTCTGTCCTCAGGAAGGTCGTTTGTACCGCCTGGCTTATTTTTGTTGGGGTACACCTCTGGAACAGAAGACCTTATCATTGGGCAGGGGCACCAGAGGGCTTAGCTATTAAAAGCCACTATCAGAGGGAGACAGTGAAACTAGAGGACTAACACTTGGGGAATGCCATCTACCAACTAACATAGTTTCTCATGGTTCTGCCAGAGCCTAACAGATGTGGAAATATTTGTTGATCCTTCTTTAACTGACTAGATCAGCAACTGGCTTTGATTAAAATTCTTTTAATTGTAAACTGCTTTGGGAGCCAATCTGGCTGAAAAGCAGGGGCTAAATATCTTGCATAATATAAAGAAAGAAAGCGGGATACAAATGCACAAAACAAATAAATATTCCCTTTACCCTGTTTCCAACTCCGGACTGGACCACAGGCATTTCAGTCAACCTAACAACCAACCCTGTCCCTAGTCAGACTGAGGCAGCTGCTTCAGGATACAGATTTGGGGAGCCATTAAATGGCAGCAAGTCATAATTTCTTTGATTTATTATATTGTTCTTGCTGAGGACAGTTACCTTTGGGTAGAACAGTATGTTTAGACTCATACAGCAAATAGAGCTTGAGTGACCTAACACAACTCACTGTACCACTGACTTCCTAGCTCACATTCACCCTGTTGGTCACTATGCTACACCAGCTCTCAATGGCCTAAACTCAGTCATAACCATGGTTTGCCACTATGAAATGAAGCCTGAGAAATCCTCAGGCTTTAGTAGGGTTGCCAGGTCCAGGTCGGAGACCTCCTGGAGATTTGGGGATGGAGCCTGGGGAGGACAGGGACCTCACTAGGGTTCAGTGCCATACAGTCCATCTTCCAAAGCAGTCATTTTCTCCAGGGGAACAGATCTCTGTAGTCTTGAGATAAGCTGTAATTCCAGGGGATCGGTGACTGCAGCCATGAAATTAAAAGACTCCTGCTCCTGGGGAGGAAAGCGATGGCAAACCTAAACAGCATGATAAAAAGTAGAGACATCACCCTGCCAACAAAAGTCCGCATGGTCAAAGCAATGGTATTCCCAGTAGTAATGTATGGCTGCGAAAGTTGGACTATAAGGAAGGCCGAACACCGAAGAATAGATTATTTTGAACTATGGTGCTGGAGACAGGTTTTAGAGACACTTATAAATCCATCCATCGCCATCCTAAAATTCACCCTGCAAAGCAAGAGGCCACATAAAATAAACTAGACTGTATCTTCTGAAATATAATAAATCACAATTTTATAAAGGTGCAGCCACATCTGAAAACTATTTTTAATATGGAATATCTAAGTCAGGCCAGACAACTAGCCTTGCCAATGAATGCTCTCCAACCTCTCCAGTTCTGCATTTTCGTATTTTATTTCTGGAGAAACACATTCAGCCAGAGTTTGAATTATGCAGTGATATCCTTTGGTTACTGAGGTGATATGGCACTCTGTGCCTATAAATGAAAACACTTAGATTTTGGCTTAAAGCAGTATTTTAAAGGAAAGTATCAATACAGAAGCTGTAGAGCTGATTAATACGTATTTGTACATATTTGTGCAGTTGGTGATTTTTTTTCACCTGTAGCCAACAGCCACATTCTGTTCCATCTTAAACTCTGCACAACAGAAGCCTGAAAGCCAGAATTGTCAACTTGAACATGGATACTAGCTCAGATCTTCCTTTGAAGGATATATCGTCTGAATATGGTGTCCTATGAACACTTTGATCTCCAAAAGATATATATCTAAAAATGCAATGAAAAGATCCAGTTGTAACATGCTATCCCTTCTCCTTTTATGTAAACAAAAATGCTTAGAAAAAGTACCCATAAGAACATTGGTATAAAAATACGGGGATGTATAGTCTGATGGCCAAAGGGTAAGTCAAAAATTGTACTATCAGGGTCAACGGGGGAAGAGAAGCATCATGCTCCTCCTAATTTCCCACACATCAAATCAGTGTGGTGGGACTCAACCAGCTTTTCTACTAGTGGAAAAGAAAAACCACCCAAAAAGCTATGTTGGGGATTATAGAACCTGCATGGACAAAAGACATACATGACCGAGGGAAGGGGGTAATAAGGAGGAGGAGAACTGGATGAGAAAGCTTGGTGGATCCAACCCATAATTGTTAGTAGTAAGAATGGTAGGTAGATGGTGAGGAAGGAAAAAAAATCTTGTTCACAAATTTTATTGTTTCTTTAAGCTATGGATGGCCTAAGCTAGCCCGATCTCAACAGATCTCAGAAGCTAAGCAGGGTTAGCCCTGGTTATTATTTGGATGGGCGACCACCAAGAATTCCAGGGTCGCTATGCAGAGGAAGCCAATGGCAAACCAGTGGCTAAGCAGCTGTATGCTCTCCCTGATCTGTGGACATTGTTCCTGGGGGGGGGGGGCTTAGCTCATTGCTGCACCTCCTACAAAGCAATGAGGCTGGCGGACAACCCCTTTCTTAGCACTGGAGGTCTTGCCTCCCATCCTGCTTCCCTCTTCCTCTTTTTGGAAGTTTTCCCAGCCTCTCCCACTCTCCTGTGCCTTCCTCCTCCTCCTCCTCCAGTAGAATTGCCAGCCTCCAGGTGGCAGCTGGAGATCTCCTGCTATTATAGTTTTAAATTTTTTTATTAACTTTTCAAACAAAAGAACAAAAAAGAACAACCAACACTAAAGACAGATGAACAAAAGAAGAACCTTCTAAATCGCAAAGCACAGAAATAAGATTACAGGGGGGGGGGAACACAATATACAAAGAGAAGACAATGTTGAATCAAATTACTGACAGAGGGCTTAATATTTAACACATTTTTCAATTTATCTTACAAGATATAGCTAAGAGAGGAAGTTAATAAAGGCACAGGGGATTTTTAAAAGATAATTCTTTGTATACTTTATTCTTAATTCCTTTCCCATAATTTGAGGAAGGGCTTAGATAGATGTTGGATACCTTTGTGATTCGTATATGAGTTTCATAGAAATCTGACACTTTAGCTTTACCTCCCCAAACAACCAAGATCAGTTCCCCTGGAGAAAAGAGCTACTTCGGGAGGGTGGACTCTACGGTATTATACCCAGCTGAGGCCTCTCTACTCCCCAAGCCCTGCCCTACCCAGGCTCCACCCCCCAAATCTCCAGGTATTTCCCAACCCACAACTGACAACCCTGTCCATCTGCTCTTCAAGTAGCAGCAGCCTTTGAGGCTTGCTCTGCCAGCACCATGCACGCAGTAGAAAAGGACACTGTATTCGCCAAGACCTGGGGGGGGGGGTGCTGCCCTACCACACCATGGATTCTTCACTGATAAGACAATCATTACTTTTTTTACTTTATACATCAGTGCCTACAGTCACCCCATTAAACAACTAGTGCCTTCATTTCATTTCCACTGCAACCTACAACACATGATGCGATTAGCTTAATAATTTTGATTTTTTTTAAATTATGGAGTTTAAAATCACTATGAGTGTCTTAATTTGATTTGGCCTTGTATTGAATGTAATCAAGAAATACAGCCTAAAAGTATTAACATTTTTATATATAACTCTGTTAAGATTTAGAACAGTGGTCCCCAAGCTTTCTGACTCCGTGGGCACATTTGGAATCCTGACATGGCATGATGGGCAAAGCAACAAAATAGATGCCAGAAAATGGTCGCCACGGGAGGCAGCGCCAGCCACAAAATGATTGCCAGAGGTTAATTTCAGTCACACAGTTCAGATCCTTGTGAAATGGTGGCAACTGCTGCCAAGGCAGCACTTAAAAATATGCACAGGCAATCAAATCTCCAATAGTCAGTCTGAACACTGTTGGGCAAGAGTCCTACCTGGCTCTGCCCACTTTCTAAAAACACTTGGTGGGCACCAGAAAAGGTGTTGGTGGGTGCAATGGTGCCCACGGGCACCACTTTGGGTGCTTTTATCCCACTCTGCTGCACAGGCCAGGCTATTGTACTGCTTCTGTTTTACTCTAGTAACCAATCTTTCAGTTGGAGACTTGTCAGAAGCCATGCAGTAAGCTTCAAAGCTGAAATTCCTGGGTTCAGACCTAATATACTATCTAGGAATTATATCACAGAGTCAAGGTGTTTACATTGAGACTCAGATTCCAATAACTCTTCCTCTCCTCTCAGGTGATAACTGTGTGTGTGATATACCACTTGACTTAGTTGGGGACCACTTGACTTAATTATTTAGAAGTATTCAGTCCAGACCCATAATGGGCTGCTCTGTTCCATGCTAAACTGCCCCCTAACAAAAAAAAAATGCCCTCCAAGAAAACATTTCTGGCTATGGGCCTGAACTGGCTAGACTGTACTGGAAGGAGAATAATAGAATCATAGAATGTTAGAGTTGGAAGGGACCTTGCAGGTCATCTAGTCCAACCCCCTGCACTCTGCAGGAGCATAGCTGAAAGATAGCCCTACAACATACCCGAAAGAAGGTCGTCCAGCCTCCGCTTGAAAACGTCCAGTGAAGGAGCATCCACCATCTCCCGAGGCAGTCTGTTCCACTGCTCAACCACTCTTACAGTTAGGAAGTTTCTCCTGATATTTAGCCAGTAACAACTCCCTTGTAATTTCCACCCATTAGATCTAGTCTTGCAATCTGGAGCAAGAGAGAATAGATCCGCTCCATCTACTACACGACAGCCCTTCAAATACTTGAAGACTGCAATCATGTCCCCTTTAAGCCTTCTCTTTCCCAGGTTAAACAGACCCAACTCTTTCAGCCTTTCCTCATAAGACTTGGATTCCAACCCTCTCACCATTCTGGTCGCCCTCTTCTGGACACGCTCGAGCTTGTCAACACCCTTCCTAAAATGTGGTGCCCAAAATTGGACGCAGTACTCCAGGTGAGGCCTGACCACAGCAGAATAGAGCGGAACTACCACCTCCCGTGATCTGGACACAATGCTTCTCTTAATTCATCCTAAGATTGCATTAGCTTTCATCGCAGTCACATCGCACTGCAGGCTCATGTTTAGCTTGTGATCAACCAGAACACCCAGATCCCTTTCACATGTGCTGCTGTAAAGCACAGTCCCTCCCATTCTATATCTGTGCCTTTGATTTTTTGTACCTAAGTGTAAGACTTTGCACTTATCTCTACTGAAATTCATTTTATTTGTCTCAGCCTACTGTTCCAGCCTATTGAGATAATTTTGAATCCTGACTCTGTCTTCTTCAGAATTAGCAATCCCACCCAACTTCATGTCATCTGCAAATTTGATAAGCATCCCCTCTATGTCTTCCTCCAGGTCATTTATAAAAATATTGAACAACACCGAGCCTAGGACCGAGCCCTGTGCCACTCCGCTTGAGACTTCCCTCAACATAGATGCAAAGCCATTTATGAGCCCTCGTTGGGTACAAGTTTTCAACCAACCATGAATCCATCCAACGGTTGCACCATCCAGCCCACACTTAACCAGCTTATCCTCAAGGATATAATGAGAAACTTTGTCAAATGAAGGAGTAGTAAGAAGTAGGCTGGGTGGAGACCTCTGTGCATACATGTGTGAGAAAAGTTTAATGGAAAGTTCTTGCTATTAATGAGATTATTTAAACTAAAGTAACTCACTGCTTTATGTATCTCTGTGCCATAATGCTATAAATCAGTTGACTTGCTTGATCAAAGATTAGGCCATTTGTGCAGTTCAAATGCCAATGTGAACATGATTGCAAAATGCATTATATCTTAAGCAGTCTCACAATCTGTGACTTCAAGTTGACCTGACTTCACTTTTTTTAAATTCTACTCCAAAATTACATGAAAACGAGCCAGGCTATTAACTATTACTCTTTTTAAAAAGGCTATTAACTAAATAATGTGAAGTCTATATCAATTGCATGGCAGGGAGTTGGGCACTGTCAAGTTTTAATTTAACTTAATTAAATTAACAGGTATTTAAATTTTGTGAGAAATCCTCATACTAGTGGGTAATTGAAGAAAACAATACCACCAGATAGATTACCATAGTAATTGACTCATTATCTTGTGGCTAGTGAAAATCACACATCAGCTTTCTTGCATAGTTGACTTCTGGAAAGAGAGATGAGTTCAAAGAAGCAACACGTGAACAGTTGCTATATGGCGGCTGTCTTAGGTGACTCTGTGGTAGAATGATAACACCAGGATGCTCTGCATGGCAGGCTACTCTGATTGAACACCCCAGGAACTTGATCCAGCTTCCACAGAGTATGGCTTTTTCCTGCCTGTAAGGCTGAAGTGATACAGCTCAGGAAGCACCAGCATGTGATTTTGTGGAATGCAATAATGTGATCTCTTTTTCTTTCTTTCTTTGTGGGAAAGTGGGGACTAAACCTTGAGCCAATTTATGCCTTCTTTGGTCTCTTCTATAATTGCTATCCAAAATGAATGAGCATATACATTGCTTAAATCAAAAAGATATTAAAATGTGAATCTCTCATTCTCTGCATAAATTTCCACATAAACGTCAAGTGCTTTTTTAGGATTTCAGTGTTCAGAGATTTCGTAACGAAAATATATTCATCGAATTTACATTCCACAGAGTTATCCTTCCATAGCAGGGTAGATAGGTCACACATGAATGCATTACTTTTATACCTCCACAATATTGAATTACCTTACTCATATTACCATAAGAACAAAGTACAATTTCTTCACCCAGTACTCAAGATCAAATATATGAAGTACGGCTCCAGATACCACCCTTGTCACCCTTTTTTCTAAATTCTGCTGGAATTCAGCCTTGCACCAGTTTACATGAGCTTGTACATCTTTGATGTCTGTATTCCCTCTGCTCTCCTCACGACACTGCTTCTATTATTCATTTATACATATAAAGATGGAATAAAAGAGGACACCTCTTGACATAGTCCTATAGTGATAAAATACTAAAATGCAGTTAAAAGGGAAAACATCTATAGTCAATGTCAATAGCAGAAGGATGAGTTTTTGAATGTGTGAAGAACTTGAGGGTAGAACAGGAAATGATGAAGTTCATGTTTGGCCATCTCCTCACTAAATGGGGGGAAGTGACCAGGCACTTTAGGGTTGTGCTTGGATCCTGCTCCACCCAAGTTCGCTCCCTCAAGATTCCAATTAACATCAGAGGGTCCTTCATAAAGAAAACAGGAACCAGTCAGCCGAGAGTCTCTCCCTACGGAACATTTTATTGAAGTGCCACATTAGCTGCTCTAGCTGCAAGCCAATGTTTGGAGGAAAATAATTAATTAATTAGACCACAAGATCTATTTCTAAATCTCCCATGTGAGATAGCCTGTTTCTTAAAACAAGCTTCAGAAGCTCTGCTACAAGGGACCTGCCCTGCAGAAGTTAGATGAGTAGCAATTAACAAAGACAGGAAATTTTCATTGTTGGAAAATCTTCTCCAGAGATAGTCTGACTTTGTTGTCCTTGAAGACAACAGGCAAGGAGGTGCTTTTCCCCTGTTCATGTTGTTAATGATCTTTGCTGGTTCTCATTGTTACTCCTTGGTCTTCTCTGGCCCCAGTCACACGGGAGGATTTGCCCCACAAGAGGGACGGATCGGGGGCACATCAAATCACACCGCAACATCTGGGAAGCATCACACACCAGTCCCCGATCCGGCCTTTCAGCCCAAAAACGCGCATTTAAAAGGTACTAGCAACAGAACACTACCTTCCGGATGATGTGCGGCAACTCCAGGCGTCTGGTCGGGGAAGCGCTGGTAGCCTGTCGCAGCCAGCACCATTCCCCGTCCCATGCATGCGCACAACCATGCTTACTGCTGGTTTGCTGCACAATGTATGATCGGCTGCCAGAGCATGGAGCCGCGGGGCCATGTCGGATCACACTCCCACGGTTCTTTTTGCTCCGGCTCTAAATTGCCTCCCTTCGGCAACGGATCATCCCGCTCATGTGACCGGGACCCCTGTTGTTTATTCTAGATGCTATTGTTTGAACTAATTTAATGAAGCTGGGCTCCTTATGGGGATATAACGGGCTAACTACAAGTAACTACTTTTGTATCACCTGTACTAGTTGTTGATTTGTTTCTGTCTCAATACAACATGTTGATTTGGGAATTTGAGGTCCTAAATGGTTTGGGTATCTAAGGGACCACCTCCACCCTTACTGGCTGACCTGAGGCTAGAGGTCCATACATGTGGTTTTCCTCTAGCAGAAGGCGTTGATTTGCTAATGACAGACATGGAACCATCCTTCACTGGGAAAATGGCCAAGTAAGATCTGGCACACAATAATGTGCAGACTTGCCTAGTATTAACAAAAATGCTGGAAAGGAGGAAAAATGGATTAAGAATAATCACTGGGACACTTGCATTTCATTACTGTTTACTTGCATAACACTGCAAAAAGAAGTACTGGTTGTTTTTTGCAGCGTATAAAGAGTGTATGATGTGGTTTATATCTAACCATTTTGACTCCTCTTCTCAACTTCTATTATTTTCTTGGAAACTGTTATTAGAAAAAAGAAAGATCCAAAATCAGTTTCCAGTTGGTGCTGATGAAGTATTTGACCAGATGAACCTTTCTTTGGTCCAACTCCATTTTAAAAAGGTTAGATTAGTTTCATATCCATTTCAGGTTCTTCCAGCCATTTCTAAATTTCTTATTACCCGCAAAGAAAGATAAGAGAAACTGTATCTAAAGTTTTCCAGTTTGAACTATTGCCTGTTTAGAGTGGGTCATTTTTTCCTTTTAATCTTAAACACTCCTAATACTTCAGATTATCTGCTTGTGAGCAGGCCTCTGGGGTTATTAAACAGAATGAAGAACAGATACCTACAGCTGCTGTACTCTGGCAAGAACACTAGCAAGCTGTGTTACTAAGCTCAGCTGTTCCCAGTAAAGACCAGTACGAGTGCACCGCATGAAGGATCCTTTGGCTTACACATAATTAAAGTCATGGGATAGCATCCCTTACCTACCCTCCGACTCTCAGAAACCAGGACCGCTAGATCAAGTTTAACAGAGGCCCCCTCAACCTCTTGGCCACTGATGCAACCCAAGAGAGGCCTCTGCTACAGTCATAATGACTTGGGAAACATCAGATCCAAACATCTATTAATTCATTTCATTATCCTATTCCCGGCTGTACCCCAAGGTATGCACCAACGGGAACTGTAATATTCAGTTGTCTGCCCGATCAGTAACTAATACTGTGTTCACCAATCAAGGCCAAAAAAAAAAAGGTTCTCGGCCAATGGCCATTTTCCCCACAAGCATCCAAGTAAATTTAGGTGTGTAAGAAGGGCAACACAAGTCCTCTTACTTTGTAGATGGTTCTCCCACTGTTCCCCACTTCCTATAGAACACTAAGATATTGGAATGCTCCTCTCTAAGACAGGTGAAGTATGGTTTGTTGAATGCTTTGCTTTACTTTCTTTTCACACCTTTAGAAGCTGTGCTTTGTTAAGGTAGTAAAGTAACTTGCAGGTTGAGCACTTTGCCTTCTTTACATTTCTTTCTGTACTCTGAATCCCTCGGTCAGTTCCGGGAGTCACGTACACATTGGACTGGATTGGTTTAATCTGTATACGTGTAGGGTGCTCTGGCATGACAAACCTGGCTCAGGAACTGATTTAGGTAATAAATACCTGTAATATCATTATCATTGAATAATCTGTTATCATGTGATTTAAGCAGAGTTACAAATCGCTGCCATGCAGCTAATGCTTGCAGGCAACATCCAAGTTTGCATCCAGAGAACAATAAGTGGAGCTCCACTCACAGAACAATTCCCTGCTGCCTCTGCCTTCCTTCTCTAGCCCCCTTCTTCCCAATGTTAGAATAAATCAGTCCCACACATGCAGAATTGCACTGTATCACATTAGCTGCAATGACAGGAAAGCAAAAAGCTCTAACTGTAGACCTTCCAACAGTAGACTAACTTACAGGCAGAAGGGAAGCACAACAAGATGCAAAGGAAGCACAACAAGAGAAACATTCAATAAGCTCTGAACATTACTGCTCCCCCAGACTAAATATACCTGGTATCAGTATTCACATTGATGAAACTGCTTACATGCTGTTACTTCTCCAGCACCCAAAAGCTGCTCCTAAAGGATGGGAAATTTCACACTGCAAGAGTTGGAAATGTTTACCAATGTCCTCTTTCTTTAAAAAAAATTTTTTTTTGCATATATTTCTTTATGTGATTAGAAGCTTTACAATGGCTGCGGTCACACGGAGCATTAGGCACGCTAGAGAGATGGAAGATAGGCGGATTTTCCGGGCGCAATCTCACCACCACATCTGGGAAGCGTAGAGCTCCCGTGGCGAACCGGAGGCTTCCCGCCGAAGATGCGCGGTTAAAAACTAGTACCTCAGAAGTACTATTTTCCAGTAACCGCGGGGGAAGGGCGGGCGTCTGATCATGTTCCGGTGGTAGTTCTGGCGCCCGCCCATGCCCCCTCGTATAAAGGGGTTTTTTAAACTGTCCATGGGATGTGCACGAGCACCCAACGGGGCATGCGCAAACTTTGGTGTTTGGAGAAAAAAACACCTGTTTGCCGCGCCGCTTCTTTGCCGCGGCGCAGGATTGTGGTGTGCTCGGCACCTCCCCCCTACCACAGCACCTCCATGGGACCTCCACGGTACATCTGCTGGCACAACCGCATGTTATTTTGCCCCGGGCCAAACAGCCACGCTTCCCCCCCGCATTTTCCTGCCCGTGTGCCCGCGGCCAATATCTCCTTTCTACTACAAACTCCTACACTATCATTTGCATCATGTGCAAGAGCCTCCAGTCCTTATGAGTTGATTTTGGGAAGCTGCAGAAAAGGAAAGTTCCAAAGATTTGTTCTACCAGCAGAACTCTGCTCGTGATCTTTGAATCCAAGTTATATTGTCCTGGGTCAGCCCTCTTTTTGTGTGGAAAGATGTCAGAAGCAATAGGGTATATCAGCAAAATGCTACCGAGTTTTTCAGTATGTTGGTTCACATATAAAATGTGATCAAGTACTGGAAACACTGTAAAAGGTAGAAGGCCTAAGAATCAAGTGCTAAAGCAATAAATAGAACAGCTTTTAAAAAATGAAATGCGTTTTACTATAGAGAAGCCCAAAATATGCAACATCTTCTTTACAAGATAATTTCTGCCAAAACCTGGCTGAAGGAATCTACAAAGCAAGAAACTCAGCCTACAGTCCTGTGTCCTTGTTATTTAGGTACCCCACATTTCTATGCATAGTGCAGTTAATAAAGGATACAAGAATCTGAGTTAATTTTGTTTATTTTGCACTAAATCTACTTAAGTCCAAGTACCAGGATGATAGACTCAAATTTCTGGCAATAACACTAACAAAATACCAATGCAGTGTAATCAGCGTTCTTCTGTGTCTGTAAAGCTATTTAAATGTAATCCAGAAACATTCTTCATTCAAAGTTCTGCAAGGATAGAGGGAAGACTATGAAACACTATGTTAATATGTTGCCACCTGCTGGACATTTTTACCACCCTCCAATAGGAGGCTATGAATAAATTATAAATGTTGGCAATTACAAAAATAAATCCTTTTGGCAAGGAAGCACACTACATTTTTTAAAAGAATATCTTGATAGTCCTTGCTCTGATATTCTCCAATATCTGGAGTTAGCTATTGTTTTGACAGAAGCTTTCTCAAATGTGCCCGCCCCTTGTGATGGCAATTACATCCTTATGGGAATTTGTTCATGTTAACATTTAATTTAACCCTTTCCCTTTGGCTCCCCAGTTTGATTTACTCATTTAAAACAACTGGTTCATTGATCCATGTTCTAATCACATCCAGCTCATATTACTGCAAAGTGCTTTATATGGGAATACAATGTGGCAGCCAGGCCATTGCCAGGAGCCAGGAGCCGGATGTAGAGTAGGCATGCTGTCACTCTTGTGCTGGCAGATCTGCTCCCCATCTATTGCTGTGCACAATTCAGAGTGCTAGTTCTTGTCTTGACGGCCTTAAGCCACTTGGGGTAGGGGTACTTGAAGGATTACCTCCAATGTCCAGCCCACCAGTTAAGAACTTCCTCTGTGGCCCAACCTGCACAGGTAAAGTGGGTGACAACCAGAGATAGGGATTTTCTACTGCTCAGCTTTTGCCTGTGGAATTATCTTCCCCTCAAGGCTTACCCCAAGTCTCCCCAGCTCTATTCTAGGTGTCAGGCCAAAACCAGGCTGTGAGTCAATGGAAGCAAAATTGGGTAATATTACCTAATGGCAGATGACAAGAGCCCTTCTTGGATGGACATGCACCCTACCATGGTGAGGGGGGGGGGGTTCCTGTTTGTGTCAGTGAAGTTGAGAGCAATACCATAAGGGGTCTAAACTCTTAGTGAAAACTGGTGGAAGGAACATTAAGAATTTGAGATATGCAGATGACACCACATTACTGGCAGAAAATAGTGAAGATGTGAAACGACTACTGCTGAAGGTTAAAGCAGAAAGTGCCAAAGCAAGATTACAGCTAGACATTAAAAAGACAAAAGTACTTAAAATGCAGCATAGGTTAATACTGAGAAGACAGAAAAACTGAAGAGATAGAAGAGATGAAAAAAGCTTTTATTGTAGATTATTAAAACAATTAAAATGTATATGTACATCTATAAAAAACAAAAGAAGAAATTGTGATGTAAGAAGTATGTATATATTAGCAGCTAAAGTTGTAATCCCTATTTGTAATTCAGTTCTCCAATAAAACAAAATGCAAAAAAAAAAAAAGACAAAAGTAATGACTACTGGGCAATTACATAGCTTTAAGGTTGAAGATGAAGAACCTAAAATTGTTCAAGGGTTTCTGTTCCTTAGCTCTCTCATCAACCAAAAGGGAGACTGCAACCAAGAAATCAGATTGAGACCGAGAAGGGCAGCCATGAAGGAGCTAGAAAAGATGCTTAAGTGCAGGGATGTATTGCTGGTGACCAAAATCAAGTTAATTTATGCCATAGTACTTCTCATTACTATGTATGGGTGGAAAGTTGGACAATTAAGAAAGCTGGCAAGAAGAAAGTTGATTTATTTGAAATGTGATATTGGGGAAGAGTTTTATGGATACTATGGACTGCCAAAAAGTCAAATAAGCAGGTTCTAGATCAAATCAAGCCTGAACTCTCCCTAGAAGCTATCATACTTTGGTCACTTTGTCAGAAGACAAGTCACTGGAAAAGATACTAATGCTAGGAAAAGTTGAAGGCAGAAGGAAAAGAGGAAGCTCCAACATGAGATGGATTGACTCAATCTAATCTGCAAGACCTGAGAATGGCTGTCAACGATAGGACATTTTGGAGGACGTTGATTCACAGGGTTGCCAAAAGTCAGAAGCGACTTGATGGCACTTAACACACACAGAGATTAAAAGAAACTGTCATAAACACAATTCTGAACCAGATCATCTTCTGCTAGTCATTGGCCCCGGTCACACGCTAGAGAGACGGAAGATAGGCGGATTTTCCGGGCGCGATCTCACCGCCACATCTGGGAAGCGTAGAGCTCCCGTGGCGCACCCGAGGCTTCCCGCCGAAGATGTGAGGTAAAAAACTAGTACCTCGGAGGAACTAGTTTCCAGAAACCGCGGGACAAGGGCCGGCGTCTGATCACGTTTCCGGTGGTAGTTCCGGCATTTGCCCATGTCCCCTCGCAAAAAGGTGTTTTTTCCCCAAATCTCCACGGATGCGCACAAGCACCCAACGGAGCATGCGCACATTTCAGTTTAAAAAACAACAACAACCCTGTTTGCTGCGCCGCTCCGCTTCTTTGCCACGTCGTGTGATCGGCACCTCCGCCCTAACCACGGGAGCTCAACGAGACCCCAACCCGACGCCTGATCACGCAGTCGCGCGTTAGTTTGCTCCAGGGCAAACAGGAACACCTTCCCCCTGCATTTTCCTGCCCGTGTGGCCGAGGCCTTTGATAGCTTATATTGAGATTGCAGGTAGCCATGCTGGTCCAATGAAATCCAAAAACATTTGGTGTAATGGTTAAGAGCGGTGGACTCTAATTTGGAGAACCAGGTTTGATTCTCCACTCCTCCACATAGCCCAGCTGGATGACCTTGGGTCACTCACAGTTCTCTCATAACTCTCTCAGCCCCACCTACCTCACA
The DNA here is from genome assembly GCF_001447785.1 of Gekko japonicus. Classification (NCBI taxonomy): domain Eukaryota; kingdom Metazoa; phylum Chordata; class Lepidosauria; order Squamata; family Gekkonidae; genus Gekko; species Gekko japonicus. The sequence continues at coordinate 413,024 of NW_015172008.1, forward strand.
GGGTACCTGTTATGGGGAGAGGAAAAGAAGGTGATTGTACACCTCTCTGTGACTCTGAGTGAAGGGTGGGGTATAAATCCAACTCTTCTTCAGTTTGGTGTAGTGGTTAAGTACAGGGACTCTAATCTGGGAGAACCGGGTTCGATTCCCCACTCCTCCACTCGCACCTGGCTGGATGAGTTTGGGCAAGCCGTAGTTCTAATAAGAGCTGTCCTTGAAAAAGAGCAGTTTCTGTCAGAGCTCTCTCAGCCCCACCCACCTCACAGGGTGTCTGTTGTGGGGAGGTGAAGGGAAAGGAATTTGTAAGCTGCTCTGAGACTCATTTGGGGAGTGAAGGGTGGGGTATAAATCCAATCTCTTCTTCTTCTTCTCCCCTTGCCTCTCTCCCCCAGTGGCTTACAACATACTCTTCTCCTCCATTTTATCCTCACAACAACCCTGCAAGATACTTCACAACAGCTGTGCAAGATAGGTTAGGTTGAGAGCACGTGACTATCCCAAAGTCACCCAGCAAGCTTCCACAGCAGACTAAGGATTCAAACATGGGTCTCCAAGATCCTAATCCAACATTCTAACCACAAAACACACCCGTTTCCCAAGAGCAACAAAACAAAAACAAGAGCCATGTACCTCAAGGATCTGTCCTGGGACCTGTTTTGTTCAATATCTTTATAAATGATTTGGATGAAGGAATATTAAATTTGCAGGTGATACTAAATTGGGAGAGTAGCAAATATGGTAGAAGACAGAATCAGGATAGAGGATGATCTTGCTACTGGGCTAAAACAAATAAAATGAATTTAAATGGGGATAAATGTAAACTTCTGCATTTAGGTAGGAAAAATCAAATGCATAATTCTAGTATGGGGGAGACTTGGCAGTAGTATGTGCAGAAAGGATCTAGGGGTCTTAGTAGACTATACACTGAACATGAGTCAGCGGTGTGATGCAGTAGCTAAAAAGGCTAATGCCATTTTGGGCTGTATCAACAGAAGTATAGTGTCCATATCATGAGAAGTGATGGTATTGCTTTACTCTGCTCTGGTTAGACCTCACCCAGAGTACTATGTTCAGTTTTGGGCACCAACTGGAATGTGTCCAGAGGAGGGCAACGAAGATGGTGAGGGGTCTGGAGACCAAGTCCTATGAGGAAAGGTTGAAGGAGCTGGGTATGTTTAGCCTGGAGAGGAGATGACTGAGAGGTGATTTGATAACCATCTTCAAGTATTTGAAGGGCTGTCATAAAGAGGATGGTGTGGAGTTGTTTTCTGTTACCCAGAAGGTAAGATCAGAACCAACTGGCTGAAATTAAATCAGAAGACTTTTCGACTAAACATTAGGAAGAACTTCCTGGCAGTTAGAGCAGTTACTCAGTGGAACAGGCTTCCTCAGGAGGAGGTGGTGTCTCCTTCTTTGGAGGTTTTTAAACAGAGGCTAGATGGCCATCTGACAGCAATGCTGATTGTGTGATCTTAGGCAGATCATGAGAGGGAGGGCAGGAAGGGTTGCATCAGTTTGGTGTAGTGATTAAGTGTGCGGACTCTAATCTGGGAGAACCGGGTTTGATTCCCCACTCCTCCACTTGCACCTGCTGATGTGACCTTGGGTCAGTCACAAGCTCTGGCACAGCTGTTCTTGAAAAAGAACAGTTTCTGTCAAGAGCTCTCTCAGCCCCACCCATCTCACAGGGTGTGTGTTGTGGGGAGGGGAAGGGAAAGGAGTTTGTAAGCCGCTCTGAGACTCCAAGTGAAGGGCGGGGTATAAATCCAATCTCTTCTTCTTCTTCTTCATCAGTACTTAGTTCTTGTGGCCCTTTCTTACAGAACCAGGGAAACGCAGATTGCCACTTAGGGGTCAGGAAGCAATTTTTCTCCAGGCCTGTTTGGCTGGAGATCCCAGAAGTTTTTTTATCTTCTGGGTGTGGAACAGCAGTCGCTGGAGGTGTGGAGGGGGAGGTATTTGTGAATTTCCTGCATTGTGCAGGGGGTTAGACTAGATGACCCTGGAGGTCCCTTCCAACTCTATGATTCTATGAATTCATGAGATCCATAAATGTACTCTTCTAATCACTTGGAACCACTCTTTTGTGGCTGGTAGAATTTTCCAAATGATCCAACCTCATGGACCAAGGACAATCAGTGGCATTTCCCCCCACAGACACTGAATAGGCAACAATGCTTTCTTTCGCATGGTTTTGTCATCTAAATGGTCTCCTAACCTTACAGATCCTGTTTGGGGCTAGGAAAATGTTCATAAGAGCACTGTATCTGGAACCAATTAGAATAGTAACAAATCTTGGAAATTCAGAATGTAGATCTAGAATCATATTTGACTCTCCAAAGTCAAAACTCTTTATATCTGGGAACCAGTTCTTTAGAAGAAGGGTTCTCAGAGAACTTTTCAACAATCTGCTAGTTTTGCAACTGGAGGGAGTTTTTAGTGTAGCAAACAGTGTGTATTCTGAAGAGTGTGATCTTAGAAGCCTACACCAAGAGCTTTTCCTGAAAAGTGTCGTAAGGGACACTGAAAAGTATATGTACAGTCTGCCCAAAAGGAAAGCATCTTGAGATAATGTCTTCCCTGACCTCAGAGCAAGCCTCATATCAGGAAGGAAACAGAATATAGAAATGTGGGTCTGGGAAACTCACAAGGGGGGGGGGAAATCCCATCTACCCCCCCCCCCGACTGCTGACCCTTGGAGCCTAGTGGCAGCAGTGTCTGGGAGCCACTCTGAGCCTGGAGCAGTGGCTCCTGGATGTCCCACCGCAGTGGCAGCAGGGCCCAGAACAGCTCCCAAACAGCCCACCACCGCAGTGGCAGCAGGGCTCAGAGTGGCTCCCGAATGGCCTAACGTGGCTCCCAGGCTCCACCACACAAGTAAGAAGGAAAGAGCTTTCTCACAGAGAATGCTACTTTACTTTTGGGGGGATTTAACCGCCATCGTGTATTTTAATTTCCCCCCCAGATTTTTCTGCAACCCTGGAGAGTGCCCCAAGTTTGCTGAAAAATCAGTTTAGCCTCCATGTGGCCCCGATCCACAGATTTAGCTATCCACAGACGGGGGCCACAGCGGGTTATTAGAATGTAAGACTGAGTGACACACATAAGGTGACCAGGTGTGCAAATCAATTGACCAGGGTATAACTGTTGTGCAATGGAAATCTCTGCTACTAAAACTGTTGTACCCTATCACAGAAATATCTTTAGATCTCAGACAACGTTTCAGCGGAGGGGGGATACATTATCTTTATTTTTAATGGAACTAAATGTCTGTTTTTGTAGTGTAGGGAGATCTGCTTTAGCACCCAAGGAATTGCTTCCAACGGTATAGTGGCAGATGATATACAAATTCAATCTTATACTGTGAGTGAAATCCCAGGCCGCCTACCATTAGTATGGGGGCGGGCAGTCATATCCAATTAGATTCTCTGCCCATGCCAGAAAGACAAACACACACAGAGGTTGCCAGAAAAGGGTTTTGGCCAAGAGGCTGGTTGTTGCTTACCCCATAGCTAAGGGAATTACATCCATTACATGATGTTAAGCAACCAGATCAAGACCTTCACCATGCTGCTGGGAAACCAGTGGCTTGTATTATTTTTTGTGTGCCACTAGCAGCCAGTAATTTCGCTCCCAGGATAAGGCTTTGGAATCAGGACAGTACAGAGTAGTGAACACAATATTAATTTGAAAGAAAAGACCACCTCCACCCCTTTCTGCTGTGCTATAAGAAACCAAGCATCTCACTCCAAACTGACATAGGATGCAACAATGTGAAATTAGGGTAAGGCAAATAGAGCCTAGAAATGTACTTCAAGGAGGACATCTCTCCACCCCCCACACATTCATAAACGGGTAATTTATTAGTAATTATATATTTTATTCTGTAAGAAGCTTAAGAATATATGCTGCTATGACCTTCAAGGATCAAAGTAAATCAACAATGTTAAACCAATGAAATATTTTAGCCTGTTATTCTCAAATCCACATTCTTCATTCACTGCACTGTACTGTATAGTAGTAGTTCATTACTCACTGAAAGCTAGCCTACATTATCTTACAAATGTAGCATATATTAAGAGGAGATCTATAGATACACAGGTGAGAATTGTCCACAGCGTGGAAGGAGAAGGGGAAACTTTAAACAGGCACATGAGTTCTGTTTCCACTATGCCAGTGGTCACCACATCAGGGGTAATGCTAGTGTATCACAATCACAACCCTATGCAATGTCAGCAACAAAGTAAAGATCGCAAGAACAGCTGTAGAAACAAGAGACAATGCTACAACATTGATAATTCCTGACTTCTCTGCTGCCTCCCACTGATCACAATATGCACACTGAAGGATCCTCACATTAGCCATACATGGAAGGGCCCACATTTGGTGACGTCATGAAAGCTGAAACAAAGTCACCCCACCAGTCAGAATGGGATATCTTTTGAAATCCTGATGATGTTGCCTCCAATTTTCAAGGGTACTCCTGATGTTGCTTTCAAAATTTGGTCCCTCAAATGTCTCTTCGAGAATCTTACCACTATCTCTCCAGGCAGATTATATTTCTTGATATATATGGAGTAGGCTCTATAGACCACATCCATTTCGCTTATAAGATATTCTGCTTTTAAATCTGTAATTGGAGCCAACGCCTCGCTCAATATTTGTTTTAGATTCTCGTCATTAGCCTCAGGGACTCCTTGAAATCGAAGAACAAAGTTGGCTTTCTCCATTTGTATCTGTAATAGCTGAGACTCATCAGAAACTTGCTTCTTTTCCAACAACTGCACCCTTTTTTCACCTTTTTCGATTTGGCATCCATTTCCTTCACCTTCTCAGCTGTTTGCTCCAACAGTTTTTTAGTTTCATTCAATTGGAGTTGCTGAGCTGCAAAGTTCTGGTTTAATGCTGTCAACTGTTGATTGATATTCATCATCTGGTCCAGTAGAGGGCACAAAGAGTCTGCTAACAGCTTAGAAAACTCAGTGGTATCTTCTGTTCATGGGCTCATACTTCCTGGAGGTTTCAGTTTTGCTTGTCTTTCTCTGTTTTTTTTCCAGCACCATGTTAGCGGATTGTTTACTTTTAAAAAGAACTTGCTAAAGTCTCTGCAATTCGCCCAAATGCTTATTGGCGCTCTGGTGTGTTTCTCAAAACAGATTTCAATGCTTTTACTTCAGCTCCCCCATAGAAATTCGCTACTTCGCTCATGCGTATGGGAGGGGCCCTCCCTGCTCACTAGTCTCGCTGTTCCGGGGGAGCTTTCTTTTATAATCCCATTGTTTTCGTTTAACTTGACTTACTGTTCATTGTTGGTCTGCATACTTCGCCAAAGGCCCGATCTCCAATGCTTGTCCCGGTCGGCGGCTCGAGTTCCATTATGGACACACAACGGCCAGACCGTTGGGGCAGAAGAACACCTCAATTCCCCAGCATCGCGCTGGCAAAGAGGTCACCCTTCAAAAGCCCCATGGCTAGGAGCCTATCACAAAGGTTCCGGGGGGGGTAGCGGCAATCACCCCCCCTCCTAGCCGCTGGTGTGCGGATCGCCTCCCCGGGAGCTACCAGGGACGCATCCGCTAGTGGGTCGCCATAAACCGGAAGTCAGATAAAGGTAGGTTGATGTTTGGCTGAGAAGGAGATAGGGTTGCCAACTCTAGGTGGAAAATTCCTGGATATTTGAGGGGTGGAGCCTGGAGAGGGTGAGGTTTCAGGAGGCGTTGGGACCTTGGACAGGTACAAAGCCATAGACTCCACCCTCCAAACCAACCATTCTCTTCTGGGAAACCATTGTTGCCAGTCTCCAGGGCCCGATCTCCAATGCTTGTCCCGGTCGGCGGCTCGAGTTCCATTATGGACACACAACGGCCAGACCGTTGGGGCAGAAGAACACCTCAATTCCCCAGCATCGCGCTGGCAAAGAGGTCACCCTTCAAAAGCCCCATGGCTAGGAGCCTATCACAAAGGTTCCGGGGGGGGTAGCGGCAATCACCCCCCCTCCTAGCCGCTGGTGTGCGGATCGCCTCCCCGGGAGCTACCAGGGACGCATCCGCTAGTGGGTCGCCATAAACCGGAAGTCAGATAAAGGTAGGTTGATGTTTGGCTGAGAAGGAGATAGGGTTGCCAACTCTAGGTGGAAAATTCCTGGATATTTGAGGGGTGGAGCCTGGAGAGGGTGAGGTTTCAGGAGGCGTTGGGACCTTGGACAGGTACAAAGCCATAGACTCCACCCTCCAAACCAACCATTCTCTTCTGGGAAACCATTGTTGCCAGTCTCCAGGTGAGGGCTGGAGATCACTCAAAATTACAACTGTTCTTTAGGTAGCAGAGACCAGTTCCACTGGAGAAAATGGTGGACTCAGTGTCATTATACCTTGCTGAGGTCACCACAGCAAATTGACACTGAGTGTCCAAGGCTGGGGCACCTGCCCAGAGCCTCTTTCTAGAGCTCGTTGTATTTATTTCCAGAACGGGCCTTTTTCCTAGTGAGTACATAAAACAGATACACCATAAGATCTGTGATGCCAACCCTCTTCTCCTCTTTGCACATTTAAAAGCAGCAAGACATTCAGAGGAGTAGCTTTTCCCCAGCACTGCATCTTCATGCTGGATATAGCTACCTGTGTAACATTTATCTCTTTCATAGGCTTTGGAATATTGAGTGTTTGTTGCTGGGCAAAGCACTCCCTTTGGCGTTGTGTGTCAAAAAGGTTTCCATCACAAAGTCCCTGCATGTTTGCTCATAGACCTAAAGATCTTGGATTAGAGAAACTTGTTCCACATAGCCCATCTTAACACATGGGATCTCATGTTGGATCTTATTTCCTCTCAGTGCTGCTGTGCTAGAACTAATCAGAACCCTATTTTCTGCTATGGCGTTGGGAGTGGGTATGTGTGTGTAATTTTTTGTGGCTCCCTATTTTTCAGATGGCATTATGCCACTGTAGAGGGAAAGGGGAGGTAGGAGCAAGCCAGAAGGGATATTAAAATTCCTCCTAAACTTTGCTACACTGGTGCAGTTGTACAATGCCAGAGTAACTTGGCTGGTGCAAGAGGACTGGGAGCAGGGGATGCAACACACCGCTCACACCACAAACGCACCAATTCAAAGATGCTCCCATTCCCCCTCCAAATATTTCACTGGGTTACGACTGGGAGGGAGTAATAAAAATAAAATTCTCTCTGTGAATTAAGTTGCTATTCAGAACTTAATAACACGGAAAAGTGTGTTGTGTCTGCCAATTTTCCTGTTTTCTATGGCGACAGTAAATACCTTTCTTTTCAAAGCAGGGAAAGGATGGGCTTTTTAAAAAATCTCTCGTTAGCTTTAAGAAGATTTGGTTAATGAAGGAAAAGACAAATGATATGCTTGTTACCTGCTAGGATGGCTTAAGCATTTCATGAAGAAACAAGATCCTGAAGGACTCTTTAGACAAATGAAAAAGAATAAAGAATTCTGTGCTAGATTGAGGGTTTTAGCCATTCTCTGCCACTTGAGACACTTTAATATGTGTCCAGGATAGCACTATTTCAACTTTAGTCACCATCTGTGATTTCTATTTGCTCAAGTGCAGCTTTTATATGGGCTTTCTTTTTTCTTTTCTTTTTTTTTAATTTACTGCATCCTTTTTAATTTCCTTCTACAGTGAGGGACAAATTTTAAAAGCCTCAAAGCCAATTTCACCAGACACGTGCTTTGTCCCAGGGGTGATTTTTCCATACCCACCTTTCACAGCACCAACATTAGTAAATGCCAATTTCCATTTGGCAGCAGAGTAACGTCAAGCACTGTATTTTTCTCAGTAGGGGCTCATTTCTCTCTCTCTCTTTTTCTTTCATTCTCTCCCTTCTTTTAAAGGCTGGCATGAAAGATCTTGAGCAGCTAGGGTCAACTCAATTAGTAGCATTTAAGATTCTGTTTATTTTTGTGGGAATCGTAGCACTTCAGGGCTTATTAGGACTGTACAAATAGACTAACTGTAGTCTTAAATGGAACTAGGGTGGTTTGCTAAGGTCACTCATTTAATTGGCAGCTGGGCCGTCCGCACCTGCACTGAAGGAAAAAAAGTCTGCGACTGATCGTTGTCTTTGAGCATTGCAGCTTGCATCGATTGTATCAACAGCGGCATAACATCCAAATCGCAAGATGTGATAGTCACACTGTACACTGCGTTGGTCAGGCTGCACCTGGAGTATTATGTGCAGTTCTGGAGGCCTCACTTCAAAAAGGATGTGGGCAGAATGGAGCGGGTGCAATGGGGGGTGACAAGGATGATTGGAGGCCTGGAGACTAAGCCCTATGAGGAAAGGCTGTGGGACTTGGGAAAGTTCAGTCTGGAGAAGAGGAGGTTGAGGGGGGAGCATGATTGCTCTCTTTGAGTATTTGAAGGGCTGTCACTCAGAGGAGGGCAGGGAGCTGTTCCTGTTGGCAGCAGAGGATAGGACGCGCAATAATTGGTTTAAATTAAGGGCAGGAAGGTACCAGCTGGATCTTAGGAAAAACTTTTTTTACAGTAAGAGTTCTTCAACAGTGTTTAACTATTCTCTGTATGTCCATAAGGGTTGTTTTTTTAACATCTCCAAATCTCCAGGAGTTTCCCAACCTGGAGCTGGCAACCTTATGCCCCTTGACCCTGCCAGTGGCCAGAGGGCACATGGCAACGCTAGTCCTGGGTCACACATTAAATGTGAGTTGAGTTGGGGTCTCCCTCAACACAAGTTGCATTTAATGCATTGTCTAATAAGACCCACAGACATGTGAACCAGCTAGGGTTGCCAATCCACAGGTGGGGCCTGGAGTTCTCCCAGAATTGCAATAAGGTTGCCTTGAAAACCCTGCGGGGTTGCCATAAATCACCTGTGACCTGACAGCATTTTCCACCACCATCACACAACCCAGATTTAGGGAGAGGGAGAAAGTACATCTTAGCCATACATATGAATTCAAAGGCACCTTCACATCCTCTCCCCAACCCCATTCGAGATAGAGCAACAGGATGAGTCCTGATAAGGCAGGAAAAAAAGCAGGACAATTATTTAAGTTCAGCTGCTGAGAAGAGAGATCTACTCGGTGTTGAAATCAACTCTAGCCCATCCATTAAAACAAAGCAAATTCCTTATGCCAAGTTGCATGCCTCTATGTAACGCCAAAACTTCTACAGCAAGGTAAATTTATTTAAATATTTACATCAAATCTTTCCTTAAGGCTGAAGGTGGCTTGCAAGTCATAATTAACACATGTCAATTTAAAATGAATAGAATAAAACCCCAGATTACCACCCCAACATGTGTGCATACACACACATGATGCCTGCAGTAAAAGCCAAGGTGATGATGAATAAAATGCCTTCGTGGTACCATCTGAAGATTTCTAACAACGTTTGATCTAAAAATGTGGCTGTAACAGCAGAAGGAGGGTGGGGCTTATCTGTACTGCAGCACATGTGATCCATCTGCTTGGCAAAGATTATTTGTCTGCACTCGCAGCAAAGAGTTCCTGGAAGCCCAGGTTGTCAAGCTAGAGCAGCTGGAAAGGTCAGAGGAAACCTGGAGAAGTCCTCCCACTGCTGCCAAGTTTGGTAGCATCTGTGCTGCAGTCGCTACTGAGAACAAGTGTCTCAGAGTCAGAGAGAATCATGTCAAAAAGCTGGAAACACTTTCTTAGAAGGGAACGTCAACATGGCGAGCAGCTGTCCAATGTATGTTAAACCATGCTTCTTATATTGCTACCGGAACACGTCTGCCATCAAATAACAACTTCAGCCCATATCACTGCTGCCTTACTACATTTGAGGTCCTAGGAACTCAAGACAGTATTCCTTGTTGTCCCTTCCTCCATTTTGTCCTACAAAACAGGTTAGGTTGAGAAAGAGTGACTCCTCTTCTGGTTCTCGCATGAACTCGCATGAACTCATGTCTCCCCCCACAGATACTACATTTCCCTAACACCATATCACCTATCCAAACTCACCATGATCTTTAGCTAAAAATACAGGAAATCAAAGATGAAACCAGGCACTGTAAAGTAATAAAGCACAATGCATCACACACTACTTCAAGAAGGCTTGTGCTGAAGGATTATTCAGTGAAAGACACGTTTCTATAATAATAAAATGATCCATTCATCTTGTCTGTTCGTCTGTGGCTGGCATAATGCCTCTGAAAATTAAGCTTGGTACCTCAGAACCAGCCACTGGCTTCAGGATGGTCATGGGAGTTGCAGTGTCAAATGTGAAAAGAATCAGAACATCCTGGCCTACACAGTCCCCAGAAAGTCTCAACCCCCCCCCCACACACACTTTTTGCAATGGAAGCTAAATTTGTCTGTTTGTGGCAGACATGATTAAATACACAATTAAGCTTGGGGGGGTGTCTCAAAACTGGTATCCAGATGCAGGATGATCATGGAAGTTGCAGTGCTAAAACTGAAGGGAATCGAAAGACAGTGGCATGGGTTATTGTGACAAACTGCCACCCCACACTTGCTATTTTCAATTAAAGCTAAGGTACTCCATTTGTCGCAGGCATAACTCATCAGTAAACAGATCTGAGAGTCTCCAAACTGGCCACCAGCTTCAGGATGCTGGTAGGATTTTCAATGCTAAAAAATTAAGAGTAGCTGACCATCCTGGCTCAGATTATCTCCCAACCATATTTACGATAGATGCAAAGATTTACTTATAAGAAACTAGGAAAATGCAGGCAGCACAGGGTGGAAAATATCCCCTCTGTGACAAAACAAATGGATTGTCTGGTGTAGTTGTTAGAATGTTGGACTGGGGTCAATGAGATCCAGATTCAAATGCCCACTCAGTCACAGAAGGTTGCTGGCTGACTTTGGGCCAATCACACCCTCTCTGCTAGACCTTCTTCACAGAGTTGTTGTTTTGAAGATGAAATAGAAGACAAGAAGACAATATAAGCTACTTTGGGTACCTACTGGGGAAAAAGGCAGAGTATTCATAACATTTCTTATAAACCTGTTTTTGCCTGCAGTTTGCCAGCAAAAGATTATTGCTTCATTCAGTATTGCTGCAGCTCTTCTAGCAGAAGGCAGAACTTCTCATTGAGTGTTCAAACTACCATTATATATCGGATGCACTGTGAGCTATGGGGTTGGTGAGAAGAGCAAGTGGGGGCAGAGCACTAGTAGGAATTGGAAATGGGGGCAAATGTTTGAACTCTTACCTCTGAAATGGTATTTATTTATATAAGATATTTTTTCGTGCATTTCACCAAGTCAGCCAAGAAATTAAAAAGATAAAACATACATCAGAATATTAATAAAGTCAACAATTCAGAAAAAATGAACACAGCATAGCAGCTAAAACATGAGTGAAAGTAGTGACAAGATCAACAGCCAAATGTAAGGACATAAAAAGAGCCCTGAATTCCATCTAGTCCAGCATCCTGTCTCACAAAGAGGCCAACCAGTCCCTCTGAAGGGCCAACCAGGGCAGAGAGGCTGAGACCTTCCCCTGATGTTGCCTCCTGCCTCTGAGATTCAGAGGTTTAGTGGCTCTGAATGTGGAGGTTCCCCTCAGTCATCAAGGCTAGTAGCCATTGATAGACCTATTATCCATGAATCTATCTAATCCCCTTTTAAAGCTGTTTATTCCTGTGACCATCACTACATCCTCTGGCATTGAATGCCATATTTTAATCACTCTCTGTGTAAAGAAGTATTTCCTTTTGTCCATCCTGAATCTACTGCCCATCTGTTTCACTGGATGCCCTAGGGTTGCCAAGTCTACTTACCTTGGCGGCGGGGAGCCTCGCCGGGCTCTGGGAGTTCTCCAATGAAGCGCGTGTGCGCCGCCAGCACGTCACAGGAAGTGACGCGCTACGTCGCTCAGGTTGGGGGCGTGGCCCCGATCGTCGGGGGTTTACCTGCCCCCCACCCCCACTTGGCAGCCCTGGGATGCCCTCAAGTTCTAGTGTATGCTTTCCAGCCCATACAGTGGGCCATGATGGAGGAACAACTTTGCACCTAATTGAAGAGGATGTTCCAGAAGTATAAGCAACTTTCCCCAGCAGCAGCAGCAGCAGATGGTGGCTCCAATTCTAAGCACACATACTAGGGGGGTAACTTACTTCTGACAACACATGCTTAGAGTCACAGAAAGCAAGTGCACTTAGAGCAGGGCCCAACCTGCTGGACACAGGGAGACTTATAAAAGAAGCTGCAGTCCCCAAGTTATATGAGCCCCTGGCTAGAAGGTTTCTGGAACCTTGAATTCAGCCCAGAAGCAAACAGGGAACCTGTGTCCTTGTTGTTATTGATCCAGCTGAACATTCTCTCATTCCCAAGAATCCAACAGAAAGTGAGCAGTCACACTGTGAATCAACAGTAGCTTCCATGTTGTCTTTGTGGGCAGCCCTATGGAAGCATCATACAACAGTCAGAGATCACGCATTAGCATGGCAGGATTCCACCTCTGCACCGATGTCTAATTCTGCCTGTTTCACTTTCTGCTATTCAAAAACCCTTTTGAGAATGCAGCCACCTCATCGCTCCTCCTGTTCTAATCTTAAGGACTCACTCCTTTGGAGCCAGCATGTCATTTTGCAGTTTACGTTGTGCCAGTTCGATAATTAGCATCATCATCACCATCTGCCATTAAAATGCTTACCAAACAATGCCTTCCACTCAGTCCTTGCAGAGAAAAGAATCTTGCCAGCTCAGTTAGGACTCATTTTAATGAAAATTATGTTTGCTTTTTTCTGTTGCATGACTAATTGCCATAAACCCAGCTCAGCAACCAAAGAGTTATGTGTAAATATGTAGCATTTAACTCAGTGATACTCAGTGGCTTGGGAGCCACATGTAGCTCATTTGACATGCCAGCTGTGGCTCCACTGATGAAGAATGAATAAGAACGTGCCATCAAGTCACAAATGGGACGTTCAAGGCAAGAGAGGATCAGAGCTGGTTTTGCCATTGCCTTCCCCGACATAGCAACGTCAGTCTTCCCTGGTAGACTCCCATCCAAGTACTGATCTTGGCTGACTCTGCTTAGCTCCCAAACTCCCGTGAGAGAAATGTGAGGTATAAATATCAAAACAAATAAATATATTAATTAGGCTGTTTTTATCTCCTCCTTATCCTTCATTAACCAGCAGCTCTTCGGCACATCTTTTCCTGAAACTGAATAAATGTCATGCCACAGAATATTCTAACATGATGTGCTGCTAAACATAAGATCATAAGAGAAGCCAATGTTGGATCAGGCCAATGGCCCATAACACTCTGTCACACAGTGGCCAAAAATACCAGGTGCCATCAGGAGGTCCAGCAGTGGGGCCAGGACACTAGAAGCCCTCCCACTGTTGACCCCCCCAAGCACCAAGAATACAGAGCATCACTTGCCCCAGACTGAGAGTTCCTATCTATACTTTGTGGCTAATAGCCACTGATGGATCTCTGCTCTATTTGTTTCTCTAATTCTCTCTTGAATCCGTCCACGCTTGTAGCCGCCACCACCTCCTCTGGCAGTGAATTCCTGGTTGCTTTGATAATTTTCAGGAATGAAGTAATGGACAGTAATGACTCCATAAACTTATTCTTGTGAGTTCTTCTTCAGGCCAACCTCAGCCTTGTTGACTGCCATAAAGCACAATGACCCTCTCTGCGACACGTCAGCAGATTGAGTTGGCGGAGCAAAATTGCAGTAAAATATAATAATTAAAGTGGTCAAATGTGCATTAAACCTAGGCAGTTGTTTTGTTTTACAATAGTAGGAGGAATTTATCAAATGTCACAGTCAGATTATGGCAGGGAGGTTAGTATTTTTTACCTTTTAGGGAGTTTAGTCATACACCACTGCAGGGATGCTGACGACACACTTGTTCGATAAGAAACATTAATTTATTTCTCTATACAGACAGTTAGAAAGGTTAGGACTAACTGGGAATGCCAGCTCTATGCTCCATTAAGCTTAATGTCCTCTGTTAATGATAATTTCATTAGGTATTGGATAGCAATACAAATTTAAAGGGTGGCAGTAGATTCCACCCACAAACTAGTCCAGTTTTGGATGCTGGCCTTGGCTTTTGTATGCTGGTGCCTCACATTTATATATTATGGCACAAATGCGAAAGCCTGATTGGCCATATTCATGCAGTACAATTTAATAGTATAAACAGCCTAAAACAACAGCAGCACTGGGTCTGTCCGCTGTTATCTCTAGACTGAAACACCCTGAAGACCGTAATGCAGCATATTCTTTTCTGTTAGTTATTGCAAGTACATTTACATTTGTCCAGACCTAAATCATTTTAGAAAATGGGTTTTACATTCAAAAGAAATGTCTTTAGTCTGGCACAAACTGATGATGGGTGAACTGTCCTCTGACCAATCTGTAATTTGGACTCAGATTGTAAAAGTCATTCTCATGTTCTCAGAAAAGGGCTCATAAAAAACAAAGAGTTCTAAATTGGATTGCAAAACTGTGTAGTCTCACATGGTCACTACATAATTATGTTTGAAGAGCGTTATATTGCCCAGGCAACCAAGGAACAGCCTGTGTGTATTATAAGTCATGCCAACTTGCTGTATGATTGGCTATGGCATGAGATCATATTATCAATAATAATGTTCTACAAGAACATTGAAATGACGCCTGCTTGGCCCTGACTTCATGGCACAAGTAGGGCAGCCAACTCTGGCTTGGGAAATTCCTGAAGATTTCGGGAGGTGCCTTGGGAAAGTGGAGGAGGGAGGCAACTGAGCAGGGGTGTGAATCACCTCTAGGGCTTCCATTCCTCTTAGACTCTATAGCATAGGCGTAAAGTTTGTGGGGGCGGCGGGTCTTCAGCCCCCCCCAAAAAAATTCAGGAAGGTGCTCAGCCTCCCCCAGGGGCAACTGGTTCCAGCCACCCTTGCTCCCCCCACCCCATTCTGAAACTATGTTCAGTGGCTGGGTTGTGACCAGGAGGGAGGGAAGTTAGGGCGGGGGCTTGCTTCCTCCTGGAAGTGAAGCCCCACCCTCAGCTCCCAGCAGCCCTTAGTTCTGCCAGGCTGCACGTGGAGTCTGGCTTTCCTGGTTTTCTGCGCGCACACAAAGGTAGGAAGCATACTTGCCCGGGCTCTCCCTTACTGCTGATTCCTCGAGGCGCATTCATTCAGCCTGCCTCTCTGCCCCCCTCACCCAGCTACCAGTAAAATCAGCACGGACCGGGAGGGGAACTTGGCCCGGCGGACTCTACCATCACTCTATCAGTGTCATCATTGTCTACTCAGACTGGCAGTGGTTCTCCAGGGTTTTATGTAGAGGATTTTGCCCATGCCATGCTTTGTTTCTGAGCCGTTGGGCCTGGCTAGGGGGGTTCTCAAGGGTTTCCAGATCCCCCTAAATTTCTGGAGAACCCCTTCCTAAATCCCACATGGCTCTGCCTCCATAAATAGTGACAATGGCCTGTGACGTCACTGGCTCCTCCCTATGATGTCACTGGGCCTCGGTTCTTTTAAGGACCTGGCACAGCAATGCCTCTGGCCCAGCCCCAGTTGTAAGCCTGCACACCTGCCATGGTGTTTTTATGAACTGAGTTACTGTACCTGATGAAGTGTGCCATCGCTGTACCTGATGAAGTGTGCCAATGACAGACTGTGCCAGAAACTGACATGCTGTGAGCTCCCAATAGGATACATACCAGAGACACTGTTTCCTCTTATGGTTGCTATTCCGGAGGTGTTCCCATGTCCAGCAAACGCAATGTTGTTCTAAGCACACGGCCACAGCAAGCAGCAGACTCCATTTTGTTCCAAGCACATGGTCACACAAAAGCAGCAGACTCCATTTCAAACCAGCCACCTGGTCACATACCTGAAACCCCCCTCCCCCTCGCACCAACGGACAGCACGTCCTCACAAAGACTCTCTATTCAACCTGGCCTCATGGCGATGAGTCATACATCTACATGCGAATACCCCTAGCCCAGGTGTCTTGATTGAGTTAGTCACTAGATCTCAAATTGCCCTCCAGTTTCCAAGCCCTCCCAGAGAATTACAATAGCCAATCCCAGACCTCTTGGCTATGACAGAACACCTCGTCACAGGGGAGGTCTCCTGGCCCCAGCTCCTCCCCTAACCCTGTTTGATATAATCAGGAACGCACCTCCAGTTCGCTCTCTTGAGCATTCTACCTGAAACCCCCCAGCGCTCTCACACTACGTCCTCTATTTAACCTGCTTTACCCTTCAATCCAGCTTTCTATCCCAAATCCTTCCCATCCCTCTCTTTGTTCTAGCAGTGCACAGCTAGAACTTCTTAGCACGTGGTCTTAGCTGGTCTGAGTCCATTTGCTATTCTTTTCCATTTTCTCCCCATCCTTATCCCTTCGCTTGAAGTTTGGAGCCACGCAGAAGCAGCCAGGTAATTATACCCCAAAGCATCAACCAACGTTACCTGCAAATTGCAACTGTGCTTAATTATTCTCTCTGTATTTCCTAGTTCTTGTGTGTTGTGGTTGTTGTGTGCTTACTGTGTGAAGTGTGCTAGTAAACAATTATTATTATTAAGAAGTCTGCCTCAGTCTCTTATTGGGGACCTCAGAATCAGTGCCATCCTCCGTAAACAAAGACGGTTGTTCCCGAAGTTAAAAACTGTACCAATTGTTTCCTTTTTGGAGCAATTCGGCTAACACAGTCCCCCGGGAAATTGGAAAGTCTACGCCCTTGCTCTATAGAGTCTGTCCCCCCTCCGCAGCTGTCGTTTCCTCCATGGAAACTGATCTCTGTAATCTGGAGATCAGTTATACTTCTGGAAGAACTCCAGGTCCCACCTTGAGGATGGCAACCTTCGGTAGAAGTGACAGCAAGCCAGTCAGCCTGAGAAAGAGCCAGCAGCAGTTACCAGCCAGATGTCTAGCTTAATGATAACTAATGGATGTCCCCAGCAGCTATACAGATTAAAAAGCAGCACATAAATCTCAAATTATTTATGATATTTCTATCCCACCTGTCTTTTGCCCTGCAGCTCACGTTCCAGGTGTTGAATCCAGTCACTAAGAGGACCCGGACCTGGCTAACTTCAACAAAGTGGCTGTATAATGTGCCTTCCAGCAAAGCCTGTGACACTTTGCCTGCAATCCAGTAAATTTTGTGTGTGTTTCAACAGTGGCTGCCACCTGGCTGCCTAGTGCAGTGATGGATAATGGATGCTACCAATCGCACATAAAAGGAGCACATGAACATATAATACACTGTGTTGTAAATTACGACTGTATCAGCAATTCAAGGGCATGGGAGACTGACTCAATGGAGAAAGGGGGGAGTATTACAAGCCAAGGACATTCAATTTTTGAATGTTATTGGTGCAATTCACAGCATCACTAGACAGGCTTTTGTTAAAGTTATTAAGTTCATGCTCTTCATCAGCAAGGTGCCCTTTTTTGTGGATGTGTCGTATGAGCCCAAAGCATAACAGCAATGTTGTATATCTGAATTCTCTATTCTAAAATTTAACACCCAAGACATTGAAGTGGTAAGAAGTAAATGTGCATGCCGCTCCAAATGTAGTCAGAGACCTGTAGCCACCAAAGTACCCCTCATTATTTGTCCTTTGCAGAGCTCTCAGGCACATGAAAGGTCCAGAGACTCCCTCTAAGCTGTGGAGTCTTGTGAGCAAAAATTCTACTTTGTGAGCTACTGGCATTAAAGTTGTGAGTGAGCCATTTGGCTACTGCATAGATTAGTTTGCTCTGGAGCCATCCTTCCTGAGGTAAAACAAAAATGTGTGAGCTGGAGGCTAAAAAACTGTGAACTAGCTCACACTAACTCAGCTTAGAGAGAACACTGCCAGAGACATACCCATAGCATCAACATTTCTCTCTTTCCCTCACTCACTCTTTTACTCATTGTCATAATTTGGGCTAGAACATAATAATTCTTCCTATTCTGGCAGAGCTCCCGTGCCTTCAAAACCTGCATGAAGAGTAGAAATGTAGTAGGTACAGATTTTACCATCTCTTCCATCTACACAGTAAGGAAAACTGTGTGTTAACATCAGGGGTTGTTTTGTAGACAAAGAGCTAGGGGAACTCATTAGCATAACTCATTAGCATATGCCACACCCTCTGACATCACCAGAAGTGTGTCATAAGGCCACACCCCCTGACATCACCGGAAGTGTGTCATAAGGCCACACACCCCGCCCCCAACGGTCCCGGCCGCCACCGGCCTTGCAGCTCCACTGCCAAGCCCCATGAGGGGCCCGGCGGTGGACCTGCAAGGCCAGCGGGAGTGCAAGTCCTAGCTGAATGAGGGCCGGAAGTGGGGCGGCCGGAAGCAGGGGGCAGGGCTTCGTCATATGACCCGCCCCCATACCTCACCCGGGGGAACTGCGATCCCCCGCGATCCCCCCCCCCGAAATGACCTCTGGTTAACATGACTGGCTTGTTCCAAGCTGCGCAAATCCTGCTGGGGGTGGGAGGGTGGGATGAGGAATGGCATTCTTATTTGCCTGGTTTGAATGCAGATGGTGGCTGAGGTATAGATGGAATACATTCAAAGAGACTGAAGACTTTAACCAGCACCAGTCTTAAGTTTATATTTCTGCCACTCTCCTGTTCACCGTAGGCTTCTGGCAGGAAAATCATGTGTGGTTCACACGGAGGAGTTGCCGCGCTAAAGACACAGATGATAGGTGGATTTTCAGTGTGCGGTCACACTGCAACATCTGGGAAGTGTAGTACACCCGTGGCTAACCTGTGGCTCCTTGCCAAAGATGCGGAGTAAAAAACTACCACATACAATGTACTAGTCTCTGGAAAACGTGGGGCAAGGGCAGGCGTCTGACTGCATTTTCGCTTGAATCCCATGGCATCCGGTGCCTGTCC
This sequence comes from Gekko japonicus, assembly GCF_001447785.1. NCBI lineage: Eukaryota > Metazoa > Chordata > Lepidosauria > Squamata > Gekkonidae > Gekko > Gekko japonicus. The sequence continues at coordinate 431,857 of NW_015172008.1, forward strand.
ATGTCCCATCGCAAACTGGATGGTTTTTTTTAAAGTCACAGGATGCGCTTGCTCAATCATGCGCATGTGCAAACTTCGGTGAGAAAAAAAATCCTGTTTGTCACGGAAGCGGCACCTAGTGATTGCCGGTGTGATTGCGCCGCGCTGCTTCTTTGCCGTGCTGCAGGATAGCCGTGTGATCGGCACCTAACGGCCTAACCATGGGACCTCGACGGGATGTGTGATCAGGCTGCTGTGCGTTACTTTGCTCCGGGGCAAACAGCCACGCTCCCCCCCTGCATTTTCTGGCCTGTGTGACCGGGGCCTGTGAATGTTTTGAAGCAAGCCATTTCATTGAAAAATTCAACTTAAATCTTTCCTTCTTCAAAACAGTCCCTTTCCAAACTGTTATTTGTTCCAGCTGCCACAAGCAAACAAGTATATTTAATGCACAGACATGTAGTATACTTTGGAACTTTATTTATCGTGATCTTGTCATATATGCTTAGACATAATTCCTTTAGAAGCCCTAGTATGACATAACAAAAGGCATCCACCTTGGGCAATGGGTTTGGCATGTCATGAAGGTTGCTAAAGACAGTCCGATAAGACCACATGACGTTAGTTTAAATTCACCAGGAATCCACCAGGATCTTGTCTTGTGTTAAACAGCAGGTAGAAAGAAGGAAGCTGTACTCAAGTAGTATGGCATGGTACAGAATTACCATTATATTATATTCCTTCCCCATAGTCTCCTATTCTTATTTGACTGAATATGCTTTACCTCAGTTCTCCAAGTATGAAATGTTCCTTCCAAGCCTTTAAACTCTCTTTCCCAAACCCACTCCAAAATAATTGTAAAACCTGGATAACCCCCCCCCCCAAAAAAAAACTAATATCCATTCACTACACTGAATGTATCCATGGGAAGAATGTTGGTTTTGCTTTCGGGAATGTTTGACTTTGCTTTTTACTTTAGAATATTCCCAGGGAAGACTGCCAATCCACAAGCATTTATATGCAAAGTAATTTTTTAAAAAATCTGCACTTTTTAGATCTTTGTAATGTAGGCTGCCATTTTTATTGTCCAAGTTTCTTTGTTACGGGATTGACTGTAAAACTTTGATACATTGCCTTGAGTGCTTTTGCGTGGAAACACTGAATCTTACAAGTAAATAAGACAATTCTTTACACAGACACATATCGCACACACAACAGCATGCTCATTAATTGGTTTGCTCATCATATACACAAACTCATAAACATATAAGTTTCAATTCTAAAATACATGGAAAACAAGTGTGATTAAAAGCAGTTCAGATGCGGTAGTGTTTTTAACAAATAATAAGGAGAAGAGGTTTCTAACTTAGGTCATCTCTCTTGGATAGTTATTTAATTTCCTGTCCTTTCTATCTTGCCTGATTAATGTAATAGATTCTTCCACACAAGACTATCTCTTTTATAGTGTCACTGCAGCTGAATCTGTCAGATGTTAATTCTACAAAAATATAATAACAGCAGTAGCAGGTCACATCAGTTTTGGACATCAATCTTTGTTCTTCTAAAGCCACTGCAAGTTTCAGAATCCAGTCCTCCCTCTGACACAATACGGGAACCAAAATGGAAAAAAAAGTTTCTTGGGGCAGATGCTCCCTCTTGCAAAGGACAAAGAGCAGCAGTAGATCCTAATGAACTACTTTACTTGTCTACTTCTTTGTATACTAGAACACCATATTTCAATAGTCTTGCACCATTGTAAGATTCAATATGTGGTAGGAGAAAGCAGAATAAAGTTTTGCTGTAAATTCCAGCACAGATCATATTTAGAAGTTGCTGCTTGCCCCACTGCACGTCTGGGAATGGTAATAAGTACCATTCATGAAGTACATTTTCATAGAACACAGAGTTTTCTAAAAATAGCTATGCTATTTCAGAATTCAGTTCTGGGCCATGACATTCCAGGGTTATATTCATTCATTAACTGGGAGCCCCAAGTCAATGCCATAGAGATTAGCTATGCCAAAGTTATCAGGTGTCGGGGAAAAGTCAGGTGCGAGGAAAACCCCTTGTGTTTCATTTCGGCTTTGATCCACTGTATTAAAACCAGTCTTTGTGGTGACTGATGAAATCCTTCTATTTATTAGTTGTGAAAGCTCATAAGAGGAATGCATCTCTGCAAATGTATCCATGTTAAGCTGACAACTCAGTTCTGCCAGTCGCTTATATGAAAGCATTTACATCACATCTAAGCACACAAAAGCATGATACTTAATTGGGTCCCTTTTCTGCAAGGGTGCGGGTGAGAACGACCATATCAAGACAAATTCAATTGCTACAGCTCATCCTGACCCCATTTCACTGGGTTCGCTTTCTGGAGAACAAATATTTCTGCTAATAGTCCTGGGGATTCCTACCGTGTTAACTGATGTGACTGACAGCCAGCATATAAATACACAGAAGCAGCAGCAGCCCTACAGAGATAAATGTGACATTCTGAAAGTCTTTGTGCAACAGAGCAATGCTTTGGTATAACATAATTGCTCTCACTATAAGCCTCCTTGCGGAGCAGGTCTAGGCTGACAGTGCAATCCTAAAAACATTTTCCTGGAAGTAAGCCCCAGTGAAAGGTTCCAAGTAGACCGGCTCAGGGTTGGTCTCAAAATATGCAATCCTGAAGACACTTTCCTGGGACTAAGCTCCTTCGAACAGACCTGAGCAGAATTCTGAACAGACCTGCTGAGGATTGTTTTCTTATTGAGTTAGATGTCTGACCATGCACTTTCTCTTTAGTCTTAAAACGTCCCAGATAGAAAGGATAACAACTGCTTGAGCTAGCCTCACCTTTTCTAAAACATCATGCACACACCCTTGCTAAGAAACCTCCTCAAACCGATAAACGGAGGGCAAATAACCACTGAAATCCAGGATCACGAAGATACTTTCTTTGCATTTCAGCACACCGGGCAAGACAGAGGCCAGATCTATTTGCCATCCAGAGCCCTGAAGCTGCCAGCCTCAAATCGCTGTTTCCTGCTTATAAAGACCAGACAACATATGAATGCTTCTTAAGTGGCAGGAATGTAATTCAAGAATCATCTCGGACATGCAACTAAGCCACAGAGTCATCTCGGACGCCAGCGAAATACCCCTGCCCTTCAGGGATGGAGACTGCCGGCATGGGTGTCAGAAAAGCGACAGTCAAATCATAGGCTTCCCAGTCCCGTTGCCCAAGTCACCACATTGCTAAACCTCTCTTGACAGGAGCAACTCTGTCTCACGTGCCACATTTTCATGCCATGCCGGTGGTTCACAACACGTCTAGCAGCCCCAGGTTGGTGGCTGCTGCTGCGTTCGGAGACCGGCGTGGTTTCAGCTCCCTGCCGAGCTCTGCGGGGAAAGGAAGGTACTTGCAACATGACACATGTCGAGGAGTCCGCAGAGAATCTGCCCAGAGGGACCGGTCACCGGAGTCACATCAACACTGGGAAATCCTCACCCAAGTTAGAGTCCAGGGAGAAGCACTGAAGACCAGGTGCTAAGGGCACCCGAGGCACCGGTTTGCTCGTACTCGCGGTCCTCTGGACAAGGCATTCCCCTTCCCCCACCCCCACCCCGAACAAAAAGCAGGCGCCCCGGGTCATCCGAGCACAGCAAGGGGGTGACCAAAGAGCAAAGCCAGCGCTCCCCCCCCCGAAGTTCCCCACACCCGGGGAAGAGGCTTAGGAACAAGGAGTCCCCGAGCGACGCGTCCTTTTTGCTGGGCTGCCTCTTTGATGCACGGGGTGCCTTCTTCTCCAAAGAACAGAACCGGTTTTATACTGAAGTGGCCCCTTCGCAAACCAGAAAGGCTGAGGCAGGACCCCGAAGCCAAGGACTTCCGCTCGGACCCCTCCCCCTCGTGGAGGGTCATTTTTCTCCCCTCGTCCCCAGTCAATAAAACGAAGTCTCAAACTTGCCTGGAATGAGAGTCTCCGGGGTCGAACTCGCGGGGAGTTGTGCTCTTCGCGGTTCCCCCAGCGCAGAAGACGAGAGCCCCGCAACCACTCAGAACGCCCAACCGGGACGGACCATCGCCGGGGTTGCGCCCTCTACATCCCCAAGAGAAGCAGCGGCTCCCCCGGCCCCTAAATCCTCCAGCGCTCCCGCCCGGCCATCCCCGACAGCGACGCTCAGAGCGGCGGGAGGAGGAGGAGGAGGAGGAGGAGGGGGTTGGGGGGCTTGGCTGGCGCAGTCGGGATCAGCAGCGACGCGCCCGCCCGCCCGCCCGCCCTCCTCTCTTCGCCCGCCCGAGTCAG
>NW_015172008.1:436210-445854 GCF_001447785.1 Gekko japonicus
GCGGGCGCGGGAGGAGGGGGCGTCACGGGGGCAGGAGGGGTGGGGGCGAGGCTGCCAAGCGGACGGGCTGTGTGGGTGTGGGATCCGCTCATGCCCAGCCCTCGGGGGATGCGATCCCGAAAGGTGACCTGGCTGCAGTTCTGTGTACACTTAGGGGGTGGCCGTGCCTGGGATCGCGCTATAGGAGAGGCATACTAGAGTCCTTCATCTCTTCCTAGAGGTAACGTCTAAACGACAAACTTTATTGGGGGGCTAATTTGTTTCGCAATGGATCAGGCTCAGCAGAAATTTAGGAGCGGGAGGGAGCAGGTTTCCTACGAAACGCAGGTGGCTGCTGGTAAACCGCCCTCCTCAATTTCGGCAGGTATTATTTAGCAACTCTGGTTGAATCTCGACATCATTGGCCGTTGGTTAAACTAGCAATCGTTTGCAACTGGATTTCTCTGTGTGGGACAAGCCAGGTGTGGCTGCAGGCTTTTCAGGGAGACAATAGATGGTGCTGACAAGAAGCATCCTGAGAGGGGACTCCATAAAACCCTTCCTGCCCTTCTCAGTCAGAAACTGTTTGACGGTTGCCCTCAGAGAAAGAAGGTGTTCAGCTGCAACCTCTGTGTTTTAATGGGGGCATGCCACAATCCAGCATGGTTCCCCTCAGCCCACATACAAACAATCAGGCCCAGGAGTAAGAGAGGCTTCGAAGGAGGAGAAGTGGAAGTGGATGAAAAAGCATGGCTGAATGGATGACCGCACAAGGGAACATCTGAACAATGAGACCAAGGAGGTGTGAGAAGACTCAGCTGTGTGTTGTGGCCTTGAAGGTGATCCACAGGAGAGTACTGGGGTGCTTTTGTAAGAACAGGGAGAGACAGAGACACAGGCACCTCCACGCCTTACAAGAAAAATGATGTCTTCCAGAAAGTTCTGTATGCCTTGATTTAATAATCAGAGCTTATTGTTGCTCGGTTTGACAGCAGTGCTCAACACAGTCAGTCACAATCTGCTGGCTAACTGCCTTGTCAACAATAGAGTGCATAGGACAGCCCTAACGTGGGCTGTCTCAGTTCTCCATGATCGGGGACAGAGGGGGGGCACTGGGAGAGAGGTTCTCTCCTCAATACCCTGTGGTATGAGGGGTCCCTCAGTGGGCTGTCCTGTCCCTGATGTTATTTAACATCTATATGTGCCCTCTTGCCCAGCTGGTGTGGAGTTTTCTGCTGGGCTGCCATCAGTACGCTTATGACACCCAACGGTATCTGTTGATGGATGGACACCATCCCAAGAAATCTGGCCTAGGGTTTGGATGCTGTGGTTAGGTGGTTGAAACAGAGTCGGCTGAGTCTGAATTCAGCAAAGACGGAGGTTCTTTGGCTGGGTGGGGAAAATTCCGGACTTGGGAGCCAACTTCTGGTTCTTGACCATGTTCCATTAACACTGGCGCAGATGGTTAGGGGCTTGGGTGTGTTTCTAGACTCTTCCTTATCAATGGAGGCCCAGATCACAAATCTTGCCAGACTGGCATTTTTCCAACTGTGCCAGATCACACAACTGGCCCCCTACCTGTCTCACCCTAACCTAGCCACAGTAATCCACACAATGGACCCCTCTAGGCTTGACTACTGTAACATGCTCTATGCAGGGCTACCCTTGAGACTGATCAGGAAGTTACAACTGGTCCAGAATGCAGGGTCCTTATGGGGACACCATTAACAGCATATGTACAACCTGTGCTTCACCAGCTGCACTTGCTCCAGATGAAATAGAAGAGATTGGATTTATATCCTGTCCTTCACTACCCAAAGGAGTCTCAGAGCGGCTTACAATCCCTTTCCCTTCCCCTGCCCACAACAGACACCCTATGAGGTAGGTGGGGCTGAGAGAGCTCTCTCGACAACTGTCCTTGAGAGAACAGCTCTGAAAGAACTTATGACTGACCCAAGCCAAGGTCGCACCAGCAGCTGCGTGCTCTCCCAGATTAGAGTCTGTACTCATAACCACTACACCAAACTGGCTCAGATTGATTACTGTTTCAGGGTCAAGGTGCTGAGAGCATATCTACTCAAAAGTCTTATTTTATTTAGTGGTGCTTACTCCTGGAGAAGCATTCTTAGGATTGCAGCCACAGAAATTAGCCTCTTTTAAACAAGATGTGATTGATACTTACATTCCTATCCACTGGACACTGGAATAGTGGGTAAGATCCCGCCCTGAGCCCGTTCGCGGGATGGGCGGGATATAAATATAATAATAATAATAATAATAATAATAATAATAATAATAATAATAATAATAATAATAATAATAATATCCAACCAGCACTTTGGCCAGTGAAAAATAGAGGAGGAGTCCCCTTTGACGGCCCAAAAAGACTATGCTGGGGGACAAAGGATCTGCATGGACAAATGGTATATGGAATGGGGGCTGTGATATGGAGGAAAATTGGATGAGACTGATCAAAACAGTTGGAGGGATCCAAACTAGTAACTGGAAGAACTGACTTGTTCCAATATAATTGCTCTTAAGATGTGTAATTCAGAAATGTTATTAGTATATTTGTTGATACAACATGCACAGAATTATGTGTTGAAATGAATAGAGGAAAGCAATAATGAATATCTGAGAAACAAGGAGAAAGTTCCAAGAGACCTATTTCTGAGTTCCTTGGGATCCTTGGTGCTTTTCTATCTATGCCACAGAAATCTAATGCCCTTGTACATGGGTGAATTTAACTCCTTTCCAGAAAGCATGCAGTGAAAGAAAAAATGCAATTCATTGACAGAATGAAATACAGGAGTTGCAGAACAGGTTGATAAATATGTGTGCAGTTAACAGACCATTACCTTTCATATAAATGATACTTGTTTGGAGATTTTGCCAAAAGCCTTTTGAAATTTGCAAAGACCTTTGGCAAGCATGGTCCATAAAGTATAATGTGTTCATGAACTGTGAATATGACACTGAATCCTGTCTTCTAAAAAACTATACCAGGTCTGTAGAATGTTGAGGACTGGCCTATAAATCACCTTATATGACCACACCTATTTCTTCACCTTTGTGCTGTGAGGTCTAATTCCAATTACAGTAAGGCCTGCTCCACATGTTGACAGGATCATCTAGCAGATAATATTTTAGGGAGAAGTTAAGAGGACATCAGAGTATCTGTGGAGTGTTCTACCTCTAAATAGTGAGAGATTCTCAGGTTTGAAGTCTAACACCTCTCTTCTTGGAAAAGCCCCCTCCAGTCAGTGGATCTCTTGCATATATTCTCTTGCAATGTCCTTATGGATTATGCCATGTTTTGATAAATGGACTATGTTTCCTCTAGCAACATTAGAGCAAAAAGTACAGTTCCTCTCAGAAGATTCAGATTCTAAACATACTTATTTTGTTGCTCAATTCCTAGAGGCCACAGAGAAGTGTCGAAGGGAGGTGTTTTCAGATATGGGTTTTATTTAAGCTCTTGAGCTTTAGTGTTCAAGACCTAGGTTTAAGAATAGGGGAAGAAAGGATGGAAGGACACCTCTCTTCTTGGAAGAGATTAATATAGACCTCGCCCACGGTAATGGCAAAGATTTTGAATTGTCTGGGAAATGCCCTGTTCAGATCTCACTAGCCATAAATTCTAAGTTTTAGCCCTTCGTTTGTCGATCTACCTCTAGAGAGGACAGAATATGCAGGGCTGTGGAAAAAATTGCCAAAATATTATGTAAAATGCACTAGAAAGTTATAAAAGCACTGGGTTAGTGTTTAGTATTTGTATTGTGTGTGTTCCTATATTACAACTCTTCCCAGTGAAACTGCCATTTGGCGAAAAGCAGAGTTTGTGGCACCACTTTCTGGGATGTGAGGATAAAGAAAAGGAAGAATGCTTACACTTGTAGACGTTTCAGAACTAAGTGGCGTTAGTTACATAAGTGTGGAGTTTTATAAGAAACTCTGTGGAAACTTTTGCACCATTTATCTACTAGAATATATTTGCTGTGCATAATTTACCTGTTCCTGTCATATGCAAGTGACTGAATTTTCTATCCAAAACGTGTTAGGAGATATTGATGCTTCTGACTCAAATCATATCGTATGAGCAGTTTCTCCTGTGAACATTTCTTCTCCAAAATGTGGTGTTGGCAAAGGAGGAATCGAATTATAGTTCCGAGAAATCAAGAATTTTTATTTTAAGTACAACAGTGTATGAAGCAGTGAGAACTCTGGAAGCTTCACATCACACCTCTGCCAATATGCCTCAGTCCAGGCTAAAATGTCTTTTCTGTTCAAGCATTGGACTGTCTCTTAGAAGTTCATGCCAAATACATTAAATCCTTCCAGATACCAGGAAGCTGGATTAATCTGACATTTATACTTATTGGAAAATTCTGGCCACCTTGATTACCAAACAAATTTAAAATCCAGAGATTAGTAAAACCACAGATGAAACATTGTTTTTGTTGAGCTATTGTAGAAGTTGAGAATAAAATCTCTCTGTCTACTGCTGAGTATTGCCATTTGGTGCATTTTAAAATGGCCTACATTTTTTATTTTAAAAGGGCTCTTTTTAGATATCAGTAACTTGAATTTTGTATTTTACTGAAGTGAACCAGAAAGGGAGAAGTCTGCATTGACTAACAAGACTGTCTATGGAATATTGCTAGACTCTAAAGCAATTCCTTTCCCTTGAAATCATTGGCACTTAACCTCAGTTCATATAATCAAGCAGGCATATTGCTGATATGCATGCAAAATTGCCTTCTATGAGCCAGGCATTGGATCATTTTATTTAGCACTGTGCAGTCCAACTAGCAACATTCTCCAGAACCTTAAGCACACTGGCAAAGTAGTTTCACAACACTACTACCCAAGGTCTCTTTTAGAGAAAAACCCCTAGCAATATCATGAATGGATTCTGGGCTCTTCAGCATGCATGCACTCTGCCACTGGGCTATGGCCATTCCCTGCTGTTAGGAACAATTCCAAAAAGGTGATCCCTTTTGGCCAGCTGACACTTCATGCAAAAGCTCTAAGAAATAATAGAAGGGTGAGCAAATCTACACCTCCTTGACTGAGTGGTCTCACCATTGGTCTCTAAGATGGCACTAGAGTATGCGTTGTCTTTAATGAATTGCACGGGGTCTTATTTTACAAAATTTGAAACAGACCTCCATAAAGTGCAGAAGTAATTGTGTGAGACAGAAGGAGGACAAGAAAGGCTCTGGAGGAAAGGAGCACAGAGAACAAAAGGATAGAAAAGGACTATGAAAACATGAAGTTAACAAGAAGCCATTTCTGACAACTCAGGAAAAAAATTCCAGGTATCATCGTCAGTACTCTAACAATGCAGGGCTACATCCTTCTAGGCCCACTGGCTTCAATGGACTTAGAAGAGTGTAATTCTGTTTAGGATTGCATTGTTGGGCTACAATCATAAGAAAATGTTCCTAGGAATCAGCCTACCTTAAAGGCTGTTGTATGGCTTACTAAGAAAATGTATACAAAGTGTTCAAAGTGCTACATTAATAAAAGTTATTGTCTGCTATCCTACAGCTAGTTGCACTAAACTCTTATTTATTTAATGGTGAAAAGCATAAAATGGCAAGAACATAAGAGAAACCAATTCTGGATCAGGCCAATGGTCCATTCAGTGCAACACTCTGTCATACAGTGGCCAAAAATACCAGGTGCCATCAGGAGGTCCACCAGTGGGGCCAGGACACTAGAAGCCCTCCCACTGTTGCCCCTCCAGTACCAAGAATACAGTGCATCACTTGCCCCACTTATACTGGGTTCGCACTAAAGTATAATTTGTGATTAAGAAAAAAATACCATCAAATCACAGCCCACTACCTCCATTATAAATTCAGTTGTCCAGAAATAGGACTCTCATTTCTCTGTTTTACTTTAGTTAAACTGATGACCAGGATAGTGTGGATCAGACTGGTTTGGCTGTGAGAAGATGTGAGAACTCCCAGTTGTATCATATAGGCTGTAATGCTATTTACTGGTATGCACACTTAACATCTCTGGCCCAAACTGGAAGTAAGCTCTACTGAGCTAAATAGAATTTTCTTCCTAATAAGTATGATGAGAACAGAGGCAAGTCTAAGTGAATTGTGGTTTTAAAATTTGTCCCCAATTGTACCCTTAGCCCATGTTCCCTCTAAGCAGTGGAGTCTTGTGAGCAAAAATCCTACTTTGTGAGCTCCTGGCATTAAAGTTGTGAGCGAGCGATTTGGCTGCTGCATAAATTTGTTTGTTCTGGAGCCCTCCTTCCTGAGCCAAGACAAAAATGCGTGAGCTGGAGGCTAAAAAACCATGAGCTAGCTCACACCAACTCAGCTTAGAGGGAACACTGGCCCCCAATACTTTTCATTAGGACCTTGATGTTCAAAAGAGCTCTCCTTGATTAAATTCTGTAACGGAGGAAGTACTGCATTCCTTTACATCTGAACCCCTTCTCATTGCCATTTATACCTTTCAAGTATATTTCATGTATCCATGAAGATGAGTTTTTAAACACTAAGGTGAATGGCAAAACATGCACGCTATTATATTTTAAAATGTGCACCCCTGATCCTTTTGATGGTATGCATGGAACTTTGAGACTCCATGACAAATGAGATTCAAAAAGCAGAATCATTTGAGAGTCTAGATTAATGGCACAACGTGTTTATTTGATTTATCTTTTGCTTTTGTAGTGGCGGTTATCAAACTGTGTGAGCCTAATGGCATATTTGTGCCTGCAGGAATAACCATGCATGAAGAATGACTGGCGCTGAATGTTATAAGCCTATTGTAAGGAGAAGTATTCATTTCCCGTGATGCAATGAAGATATCAGCATATTCATAATCTGAAAGTTCTATTTACTGGGACTATTCTACCCCTCTGTGCACATTGATTGTGCTAAGAAAACGCAGTGTGTAATCTAGACCATACAACTGATAACAATAAATAATATCTTAATAATCACATTAGCTATTTATCAAATTAAGACTGGGCTTTCAAGCAATTACAGATTTTGTAAAAAGAAGTGTTCTTTTACGTTCACTTTAAACAGATCACTCGAACAGTAAATGGGTAAAGTGTAAATATCGTCACACATTGCAACATTTCAAAGAAAGCGTCTTCTGAGTATTCTGAAGGAAGTGTTCAGGTTTGAGATAACTGATGATGACCTACTGCTAGGGGGCAAAGGCATCTTTAATATTTGTTCTTTCATTAAATTACTACAGTAACACACCAGAGCCAAAATGATTTCTAAACAAGCAAGATGAAATCCTTTAACTAAGACTGTCACCTCATAAGAACATAAGAAATGCCAATGTTGTACCAGGCCAAAGGCCCATCCAGTCCAACACTCTGTCACACAGTGGCCAAAAATACCAGGTGCTATCAGGAGGTCCACCTGTGGGGCCAGGCCACTAGAAGCTCTCCCACTGTTGCCCCCTAAGCACCAAGAACACAGAGTATCACTTGCCCAGACTGAGAGTTCCTATCTATACGTTGTGGTTAATAGCCACTGATGGACCTCTGCTCCATATGTTTATCTAATTCCCTCTTGAAGCCATCCATGCTTGTAGCCGCCATCACCTCCTGTGGCAGTGAATTCCATGTGTTAATCACTCTTTGGGTGAAGAAGTACTTCCTACCTCATGACCTGGATAGGCTTCTAGCACCTTATGATACTCTAGAACATGGGAGAAAGGACCTATAAAGATACCCCATCTGTAAAAATACCTGGTTGTAAGATGTTGTGACTGACAGTTTAGGTTCTGCCTCTCCCTAAGAGCAGCCAATGGGAGCTAATGGAATGTTGTTGAGAGAGACAGGTGAAATCAGATGTTAGTTCAGTTGGGAGAGAGCCTGGCTGAGTGAAGCCATGGAGAAGAGCAGCTAAAAGATGTCTGAAAAGGGTCGATTTGTAATGAAGGGTCCCAAATGCTGGAATAGGGAAACAGTTCCAAAGTTCGTTGAAAAGAAATGTTGTAACCTCTACCTGATCTACAGCAATGTTATGTTCAAAGCATAAGTAAAAGTTATCTCCTTGGTTGTTCAACTCGGTGGGCCAGCTGTTTCAGGGAAGGAAGCGCGCGCACACACACACACAAGCTTGGTCTACATATATTTTAGGATATGAATAAATGGCAGCATGTGAATGAAGCATTGTTTGATCCCAACCCCAGTAGCTCTGTGCAGTGTCTGAGTGAGGGGTAATTATTAAAGGGGACTGGGCTACCCTGTCTGTCAGGGTCTCCGAGAGTAAAAGAGAAGACTTGGTATGTGAAATGGCCATTGCTGTCTATATATTCTAAAAGAGGCAAGACAGGTAGTGACATATGACTGCTTGGCCTACCTGCAACCCTGAATCTGTGGAACCAAGGTCATGGAGAGTCGTAGGCAGTCTGTGTAAGTGAAAAAGTTAATCACAGATGTCCTTTACTTCCTGCTATTCTTTTTTATTTTGTTGTCTTCCTGTTCTTTGAGGTTCTTTGCTATATCTGCATCCCCAGTGTTGTGTGTGTTTAATGGTAGACATTCAAATAAGGAAGCAGCATAGTTTTAAGCAGGAGCACAGTGTAATAAGTCAGGTTCTTTCCTGGTGTGGAGCTGCAACAGCAGCCTCCTTTTCCCCTGTTCTTGCCCACACAAAATCCTGGACTCCCACAGGCTAAAACACTGTCTTGGATTAAAGAAGCAAGAGCTGTCAAAAGCACCACACCATTTACCTTGCTCTCAGTTTGGTCTAGTTGTTAGGAGTGCAGACTCTAATCTGGGAGAACCGGGGTTGATTCCTCAGTCCTCCGCATGCAGCTGCTGGCGTGACCTTGGGCAAGCCACAGTTCTCTCAGAGCTGTTCTCTTAAGAGCAGTTCTCAAAGAGCTCTCTCAGCCCCACCTACCTCACATGGCATCTGTTGTGGGGAGAGGAAGGGAAGGAGATTGTAAGCCACTCTGAAACTCCAAGTGAAGGGCGGGGTATAAATCCAATCTCTTCTCTTCTCTCAGATACTGAGCATAGATGCCAATAGTTATCCTTGACCAGATTCAGAGTCTGATAAAGAAATAAAATGCCAACAAAACTGATAGAATGCAAAGTGAGTCTTTCAGGTACCCTTTATAAGATGTTTCATCCTAAACATCCTGACTAGCTAAGATCAGGACCTCGGCCTTTCCAACCAACATAACCACCCTCTCATCAAGATTGTTCCACCTTGTAGGGACTTCCGGCAGCACGGCGCTGCGCTATGGGCGCGTTTCTTGGGAGCTCCCAGGACGCCCGGCTCGTGAGCGCTCTCTTGGAGCCCCCCCGAACTTCAGGTGTGGCTCTGCTTGGTTCTCCTGGAGGGAGACCAAGGCATGAGGCTTGACCAGCCCCTCCGTCTCTCCGGCAAGGACGGGGGGTGACCGGTTTGCCCCGACGCAGGAGCGGCATGGAGAACGGGAACATGGGCGCCATGTTCTCGCCTAGCAGCTGCCACCCGTGATTTTAAACCTCACTCTTTTTTTTTCTTTGGTGCTGCACGTTTGTGTTTTTTTTCTGCACTACTGTGAAGAATGCTCCTCGGATCATACCTGACTTAAGCGGAAGAAGCTACTTAAACATCCCCCTTTTCTTTTCTTCGGCGGTCTCCCCCCCCCCCCAATCGGCAGAAGAACGC